>NC_064914.1:7482393-7747393 GCF_929443795.1 Astur gentilis
GCTTGCCCAGAGGAGGAACATCTCATGGCTCTCGTCCTCGGCAGAGCCTGTTTCCGAGAAGGCACACGACCGGCTCCTTGTCCCAGAAGGAAGGTGGCAGCCCTGAAAGATCTTGCTGGACTTCTCCGTCCCCCTGCAGCCTATTCACAGGCAGAACAGGATTCAGGAGCCGGGCTTGCCCAGAGGAGGAACATCTCATGGCTCTCATCCTCGGCAGAGCCTGATACCGAAAAGGCACACGTGCGGCTCCTTGTACCAAACGGAAGGTGGCAGCCCTGAAAGCTGTTGCTGGTCTTCACCGTCCCCCTGCAGCCTATTCACTGGCACAACAGAACTTGTGACCCGGGCTTTGCCCCGAGGAGGAACATCTCATGGCTCTCGTCCTCGGCAGAGCCTGATTCCGAAAAGGCACAAGTCCGGCTCCTTGTCCCACACGATAGTTGGCAGCCCTGAAAGCTGTTGCTGGTCTTCACCGTCCCCCTGCAGCCTATTCAGAGGCACAACAGCATTCAGGACCCGGGCTTGCGTAGAGGAAGAACATCTCATGGCTCTCGTACTCGGCAGGGCCTGTTTCCAGAAAAGCACACGTCCGGCTCCTTGTCCCAAACGAAAGGTGGCAGCCCTGAAAGCTGTTGCTGGTCTTCACCGTCCCCCTGCAGCCTATTCACAGGCACAACAGGATTCAGGACCCGGACTTGCCCAGAGGAGGAACATCTCATGGCTCTCGTCCTCGGCAGAGCCTGTTTCTTAAAAGGCGCACGTCCGGCTCCTTGTCCCACACGGAATGTGGCAGCCCGGAAAGCTGTTGCTGGTCTTCACCGTCCCCCTGCAGCCTTTTCACAGGCACAAGAGGATTTGGGACCCGGGCTTGCCCAGAGGAGGAACATCTCATGGCTCTCTTCCTCGGCAGGGCCTGTTTCTGAAAACGCACACGTCCGGCTCCTTGTCCCACACGGAAGTTGGCAGACCTGAATGCTGTTGCTGGTCTTCACCGTCCCCCTGCAGCCTATTCACAGGCACAAGAGGATTTGGGCCCCGGGCTTGCCCAGAGGAAGAACATCTCATGGCTCTCGTCCTCGTCAGAGCCTGATTCCGAAAAGGCACACGTCCGACTCCTTATCCCACAGGGAAGGTTGCAGCCCTGAATGCTGTTGCTGGTCTTCACCGTCCCCCTGCAGCCTATTCACAGGCACAACAGGATTCAGGACCCGGGCTTGCCCAGAGGAGGAACATCTCATGGCTCTCTTCCTCGGCAGGGTCTGTTTCTAGAATGTCACACGTCCGGCTCCTTGTCCCAAACGGAAGGCGGCAGCCCGCAAAGATGTTGCTGGTCTTCACCGTCCCCTTGCAGCCTATTCACAGGCACAACAGGATTCAGGAACCGGGCTTGCCCAGAGGAGGAACATCTCATGGATCTCGTCCTCCGCAGGGCCTGTTTCCAGAAAGGCACTCGTCCGGCTCCTTGTCCCACACGGAAGGTGGCAGCCCGGAAAGATGATGCTGGTCTTCACCGTCCCCCTGCAGCCTATTCACAGGCACAACAGGATCTGGGACCCGGGCTTGCCCAGAGGAGGAACATCTCATGTCTCTCGTCCTCGGCAAAGCCTGTTTCCGAAAAGGCACAGGTCCAGCTCCTTGTCCCACATGGAGGGTGGCAGCCCTGAATGCTGTTGCTGGTCTTCACCGTCCCTCTGCAGCCTATTCACAGGCACAACAGGATCTGGGACCCGGGCTTGCCCAGAGGAGGAACATCTCATGGCTCTCGTCCTCGGCAGAGCCTCATTTCGAAACGGCACACGTCCGGCTCCTTGTACCAAACGGAAGGTGGCAGCCCTGAAAGCTGTTGCTGGTCTTCACCGTCCCCCTGCAGCCTATTCAGAGGCACAACAGCATTCAGGACCTGGGCTTGCCCAGAGGAGGAACATCTCATGGCTCTCGTCCTCCGCAGGGCCTGTTTCCAGAAAGGCACTCGTCCGGCTCCTTGTCTCAAATGGAAGGTGGCAGCCCTGAATGCTGTTGCTGGTCTTCACCGTCCCCCTGCAGCCTATTCACAGGCACAACAGGATTCAGAACCCGGGCTTGCCCAGAGGAGGAACATCTCATGGATCTCGTCCTCGGCAGAGCCTGTTTCTTAAAAGGCGCACGTCCGGCTCCTTCTCCCACACGGAATATGGCAGCCCGGAAAACTGTTGCTGGTCTTCACCATCCCCCTGCAGCCTTTTCACAGGCACAAGAGGATTTGGGACCCGGGCTTGCCCAGAGGAGGAACATCTCATGGCTCTCGTCCTCCGCAGGGCCTGTTTCTGAAAACGCACACGTCCGGCTCCTTGTCCCACACGGAAGGTGGCAGCCCTGAATGCTGTTGCTGGTCTTCACCGTCCCCCTGCAGCCTAATCACAAGCACAACAGCATTCAGTACCCGGGCTTGCCCAGAGGAGGAACATCTCATGGCTCTCGTCCTCGGCAGGGCCTGTTTCCGAGAAGGCACTCCTCCGGCTCCTTGTCCCACACGGAAGGTGGCAGCCCGGAAAGATGTTGCTTGTCTTCACCGTCCCCCTGCAGCCTATTCACAGGCACAACAGGATCTGGGACCCAGACTTGCCCAGAGGAGGAACATCTCATGGCTTTCGTTCTCGGCAGGGGCTCTTTCTAAAAACGCATACGTCCGGCTCCTTGTCCCACACGGAAGGTGGCAGCCCTGAAAGTTTTTGCTGGTCTTCATTGTCCCCCTGCAGCCTATTCAGAGGCACAACAGGATTCAGGAGCCGGGCTTGCCTAGAGGAGGAACATCTCATGGCTCTCGTCCTCCGCAGGGCCTGTTTCCAGAAAGGCACTCGTCCGGCTCCTTGTCCCTAATGGAAGGTGGCAGCCCTGAAAGATGTTGCTGGTCTACACCGTCCCCCTACAGCCTATTCACAGGCACAGCAGGATTCGGGACCCGGGCTTGCCCAGAGGAGGAACATCTCATGGCTCTCGTCCTCGGCAGAGCCTGATTCCGAAAAGGCACAAGACCGGCTCCTTGTCCCAGAAGGAAGGTGGCAGCCCTGAAAGATCTTGCTGGACTTCTCCGTCCCCCTGCAGCCTATTCACAGGCAGAACAGGATTCAGGAGCCGGGCTTGCCCAGAGGAGGAACATCTCATGGCTCTCATCCTCGGCAGAGCCTGATACCGAAAAGGCACACGTGCGGCTCCTTGTACCAAACGGAAGGTGGCAGCCCTGAAAGCTGTTGCTGGTCTTCACCGTCCCCCTGCAGCCTATTCACTGGCACAACAGAACTTGTGAC
This sequence comes from Astur gentilis, assembly GCF_929443795.1. NCBI lineage: Eukaryota > Metazoa > Chordata > Aves > Accipitriformes > Accipitridae > Astur > Astur gentilis. The sequence continues at coordinate 7,485,678 of NC_064914.1, forward strand.
CCGGGCTTTGCCCCGAGGAGGAACATCTCATGGCTCTCGTCCTCGGCAGAGCCTGATTCCGAAAAGGCACAAGTCCGGCTCCTTGTCCCACACGATAGTTGGCAGCCCTGAAAGCTGTTGCTGGTCTTCACCGTCCCCCTGCAGCCTATTCAGAGGCACAACAGCATTCAGGACCCGGGCTTGCGTAGAGGAAGAACATCTCATGGCTCTCGTACTCGGCAGGGCCTGTTTCCAGAAAAGCACACGTCCGGCTCCTTGTCCCAAACGAAAGGTGGCAGCCCTGAAAGCTGTTGCTGGTCTTCACCGTCCCCCTGCAGCCTATTCACAGGCACAACAGGATTCAGGACCCGGACTTGCCCAGAGGAGGAACATCTCATGGCTCTCGTCCTCGGCAGAGCCTGTTTCTTAAAAGGCGCACGTCCGGCTCCTTGTCCCACACGGAATGTGGCAGCCCGGAAAGCTGTTGCTGGTCTTCACCGTCCCCCTGCAGCCTTTTCACAGGCACAAGAGGATTTGGGACCCGGGCTTGCCCAGAGGAGGAACATCTCATGGCTCTCTTCCTCGGCAGGGCCTGTTTCTGAAAACGCACACGTCCGGCTCCTTGTCCCACACGGAAGTTGGCAGACCTGAATGCTGTTGCTGGTCTTCACCGTCCCCCTGCAGCCTATTCACAGGCACAAGAGGATTTGGGCCCCGGGCTTGCCCAGAGGAAGAACATCTCATGGCTCTCGTCCTCGTCAGAGCCTGATTCCGAAAAGGCACACGTCCGACTCCTTATCCCACAGGGAAGGTTGCAGCCCTGAATGCTGTTGCTGGTCTTCACCGTCCCCCTGCAGCCTATTCACAGGCACAACAGGATTCAGGACCCGGGCTTGCCCAGAGGAGGAACATCTCATGGCTCTCTTCCTCGGCAGGGTCTGTTTCTAGAATGTCACACGTCCGGCTCCTTGTCCCAAACGGAAGGCGGCAGCCCGCAAAGATGTTGCTGGTCTTCACCGTCCCCTTGCAGCCTATTCACAGGCACAACAGGATTCAGGAACCGGGCTTGCCCAGAGGAGGAACATCTCATGGATCTCGTCCTCCGCAGGGCCTGTTTCCAGAAAGGCACTCGTCCGGCTCCTTGTCCCACACGGAAGGTGGCAGCCCGGAAAGATGATGCTGGTCTTCACCGTCCCCCTGCAGCCTATTCACAGGCACAACAGGATCTGGGACCCGGGCTTGCCCAGAGGAGGAACATCTCATGTCTCTCGTCCTCGGCAAAGCCTGTTTCCGAAAAGGCACAGGTCCAGCTCCTTGTCCCACATGGAGGGTGGCAGCCCTGAATGCTGTTGCTGGTCTTCACCGTCCCTCTGCAGCCTATTCACAGGCACAACAGGATCTGGGACCCGGGCTTGCCCAGAGGAGGAACATCTCATGGCTCTCGTCCTCGGCAGAGCCTCATTTCGAAACGGCACACGTCCGGCTCCTTGTACCAAACGGAAGGTGGCAGCCCTGAAAGCTGTTGCTGGTCTTCACCGTCCCCCTGCAGCCTATTCAGAGGCACAACAGCATTCAGGACCTGGGCTTGCCCAGAGGAGGAACATCTCATGGCTCTCGTCCTCCGCAGGGCCTGTTTCCAGAAAGGCACTCGTCCGGCTCCTTGTCTCAAATGGAAGGTGGCAGCCCTGAATGCTGTTGCTGGTCTTCACCGTCCCCCTGCAGCCTATTCACAGGCACAACAGGATTCAGAACCCGGGCTTGCCCAGAGGAGGAACATCTCATGGATCTCGTCCTCGGCAGAGCCTGTTTCTTAAAAGGCGCACGTCCGGCTCCTTCTCCCACACGGAATATGGCAGCCCGGAAAACTGTTGCTGGTCTTCACCATCCCCCTGCAGCCTTTTCACAGGCACAAGAGGATTTGGGACCCGGGCTTGCCCAGAGGAGGAACATCTCATGGCTCTCGTCCTCCACAGGGCCTGTTTCTGAAAACGCACAAGTCCGGCTCCTTGTCCCACACGGTAGTTGGCAGACCTGAAAGATCTTGCTGGTCTTCACCGTCCCCCTGCAGCCTATTCACAGGCATAAGAGGATTTGGGACCCGGGCTTGCCCAGAGGAGGAACATCTCATGGCTCTCGTCCTCCGCAGGGCCTGTTTCTGAAAACGCACACGTCCGGCTCCTTGTCCCACACGGAAGTTGGCAGACCTGAAAGATCTTGCTGTTTTTCACCGTCCCCCTGCAGCCTATTCACAGGCATAAGAGGTTTTGGGACCCGAGCTTGCCCAGAGGAGGAACATCTCATGGCTCTCGTCCTCGGCAGAGCCTGATTCCGAAAAGGCACACGTCCGACTCCTTATCCCACAGGGACGGTTGCAGCCCTGAATGCTGTTGCTGGTCTTCACCGTCCCCCTGCAGCCTATTCACAGGCACAACAGCATTCAGTACCCGGGATTGCCCAGAGGAGGAACATCTCATGGCTCTCGTCCTCGGCAGGGCCTGTTTCCGAGAAGGCACACGTCCGGCTCCTTGTCCCACACGGAAGGTGGCAGCCCTGAAAGCTGTTGCTGGTATTCCCCGTCCACCTGCAGCCTATTCACAGGCACAACAGGATTCAGGACCCGGGCAGGACCCGGGCTTGACCAGAGGAGGAACATCTTATGGCTCTCTTCCTCGGCAGGGCCTGTTTCTTAAAAGGCACACGTCCGGCTCCTTGTCCCACACGGAAGGTGGCAGCCCGGAAAGATGTTGCTGGTCTTCACCGTCCCACTGCAGCCTATTCACAGGCACAACAGGATTCAGGAACCGGGCTTGCCCAGAGGAGGAACATCTCATGGCTCTCTTCCTCGGCAGGGCCTGTTTCCGAATAGGCGCACGTCTGGCTCCTTGTCCCACACGGAAGGTGGCAGCCCTGAAAGATATTGCTGGTCTTCACCGTCCCCCTGCAGCCTATTCACAGGCACAACAGGATCTGGGCTCCAGGCTTGCTGAGAGGAGGAAAATCTCATGGCTCTCGTCCTCGGCAGGGCCTGTTTCCGAGAAGGCACACGTCCGGCTCCTTGTCCCACACGGAAGGTGGCAGCCCTGAAAGCTGTTGCTGGTATTCCCCGTCCACCTGCAGCCTATTCACAGGCACAACAGGATTCAGGACCCGGGCAGGACCCGGGCTTGCCCAGAGGAGGAACATCTCATGGCTCTCTTCCTCGGCAGGGACTGTTTCCGAAAAGGCGCACGTCTGGCTCCTTGTCCCACAAGGAAGGTCGCAGCCCGGAAAGATGTTGCTGGTCTTCACCGTCCCCCTGCAGCCTATTCAGAGGCACAACAGGATTCAGGAGCCGGGCTTGCCCAGAGGAGGAACATCTCATGGCTCTCGTCCTCCGCAGGGCCTGTTTCCAGAAAGGCACTCGTCCGGCTCCTTGTCCCAAATGGAAGGTGGCAGCCCTGAAAGATGTTGCTGGTCTACACCGTCCCCCTGCAGCCTATTCACAGGCACAACAGGATTCAGGAACCGGGCTTGCCCAGAGGAGGAACATCTCATGGCTCTCTTCCTCGGCAGGGCCTGTTTCCGAATAGGCGCACGTCCGGCTCCTTGTCCCACACGGAAGGTGGCAGCCCTGAAAGATGTTGCTGGTCTTCACCGTCCCCCTGCAGCCTATTCACAGGCACAACAGGATCTGGGACCCAGGCTTGCTCAGAGGAGGAAAATCTCATGGCTCTCGTCCTCGGCAGGGCCTGTTTCCGAGAAGGCACACGTCCGGCTCCTTGTCCCACACGGAAGGTGGCAGCCCTGAAAGCTGTTGCTGGTCTTCACCGTCCACCTGCAGCCTATTCACAGGCACAACAGGATTCAGGACCCGGGCAGGACCCGGGCTTGCCCAGAGGAGGAACATCTCATGGCTCTCTTCCTCGGCAGGGACTGTTTCCGAAAAGGCGCACGTCTGGCTCCTTGTCCCACAAGGAAGGTGGCAGCCCGGAAAGATGTTGCTGGTCTTCACCGTCCCCCTGCAGCCTATTAACAGGCACAACAGGATTCAGGAGCCGGGCTTGCCAGGAGGAGGAACATCTCATGGCTCTCGTCCTCCGCAGGGCCTGTTTCCAGAGAGGCACTCGTCCGGCTCCTTGTCCCAAATGGAAGGTGGCAGCCCTGAAAGATGTTGCTGGTCTACACCGTCCCCCTGCAGCCTATTCACAGGCACAGCAGGATTCACAACCCGGCCTTGCCTAGAGGAGGAACATCTCATGGATCTCGTCCTCCGCAGGGCCTGTTTCCAGTAAGGCACTCGTCCGGCTCCTTGTCCCACACGGAAGGTGGCAGACCGGAAAGATGATGCTGGTCTTCACCGTCCCCCTGCAGCCTATTCGCAGGCACAAGAGGATTTGGGCCCCGGGCTTGCCCAGAGGAAGAACATCTCATGGCTCTCGTCCTCGTCAGAGCCTGATTCCGAAAAGGCACACGTCCGACTCCTTATCCCACAGGGAAGGTTGCAGCCCTGAATGCTGTTGCTGGTCTTCACCGTCCCCCTGCAGCCTATTCACAGGCACAACAGGATTCAGGACCCGGGCTTGCCCAGAGGAGGAACATCTCATGGCTCTCTTCCTCGGCAGGGTCTGTTTCCAGAATGTCACACGTCCGGCTCCTTGTCCCAAACGTAAGGCGGCAGCCCGCAAAGATGTTGCTGGTCTACACCGTCCCCCTGCAGCCTATTCACAGGCACAGCAGGATTCACGACCCGGGCTTGCCCAGAGGAGGAACATCTCATGGATCTCGTCCTCCGCAGGGCCTGTTTCCAGAAAGGCACTCGTCCGGCTCCTTGTCTCAAATGGAAGGTGGCAGCCCTGAATGCTGTTGCTGGTCTTCACCGTCCCCCTGCAGCCTATTCACAGGCACAACAGGATCTGGGACCCGGGCTTGCCCAGAGGAGGAACATCTCATGTCTCTCGTCCTCGGCAAAGCCTGTTTCCGAAAAGGCACAGGTCCAGCTCCTTGTCCCACATGGAGGGTGGCAGCCCTGAATGCTGTTGCTGGTCTTCACCGTCCCCCTGCAGCCTATTCACAGGCACAACAGCATTCAGGACCCGGGCTTGCCCAGAGGAGGAACATCTCATGGCTCTCGTCCTCGGCAGAGCCTCATGTCGAAATGGCACACGTCCGGCTCCTTGTACCAAACGGAAGGTGGCAGCCCTGAAAGCTGTTGCTGGTCTTCACCGTCCCCCTGCAGCCTATTCAGAGGCACAACAGCATTCAGGACCTGGGCTTGCCCAGAGGAGGAACATCTCATGGCTCTCGTCCTCCGCAGGGCCTGTTTCCAGAAAGGCACTCGTCCGGCTCCTTGTCTCAAATGGAAGGTGGCAGCCCTGAATGCTGTTGCTGGTCTTCACCGTCCCCCTGCAGCCTATTCACAGGCACAACAGGATTCAGAACCCGGGCTTGCCCAGAGGAGGAACATCTCATGGATCTCGTCCTCGGCAGAGCCTGTTTCTTAAAAGGCGCACGTCCGGCTCCTTCTCCCACACAGAATATGGCAGCCCGGAAAACTGTTGCTGGTCTTCACCATCCCCCTGCAGCCTTTTCACAGGCACAAGAGGATTTGGGACCCGGGCTTGCCCAGAGGAGGAACATCTCATGGCTCTCGTCCTCCGCAGGGCCTGTTTCTGAAAACGCACACGTCCGGCTCCTTGTCCCACACGGAAGTTGGCAGACCTGAAAGATCTTGCTGGTCTTCACCGTCCCCCTGCAGCCTATTCACAGGCATAAGAGGATTTGGGACCCGAGCTTGCCCAGAGGAGGAACATCTCATGGCTCTCGTCCTCGGCAGAGCCTGATTCCGAAAAGGCACACGTCCGACTCCTTATCCCACAGGGACGGTTGCAGCCCTGAATGCTGTTGCTGGTCTTCACCGTCCCCCTGCAGCCTATTCACAGGCACAACAGCATTCAGTACCCGGGATTGCCCAGAGGAGGAACATCTCATGGCTCTCGTCCTCGGCAGGGCCTGTTTCCGAGAAGGCACACGTCCGGCTCCTTGTCCCACACGGAAGGTGGCAGCCCTGAAAGATATTGCTGGTCTTCACCGTCCCCCTGCAGCCTATTCACAGGCACAACAGGATCCTGGACCCAGGCTTGCTGAGAGGAGGAAAATCTCATGGCTCTCGTCCTCGGCAGGGCCTGTTTCCGAGAAGGCACACGTCCGGCTCCTTGTCCCACACGGAACTTGGCAGCCCTGAAAGCTGTTGCTGGTATTCCCCGTCCACCTGCAGCCTATTCACAGGCACAACAGGATTCAGGACCCGGGCAGGACCCGGGCTTGCCCAGAGGAGGAACATCTCATGGCTCTCTTCCTCGGCAGGGACTGTTTCCGAAAAGGCGCACGTCTGGCTCCTTGTCCCACAAGGAAGGTGGCAGCCCGGAAAGATGTTGCTGGTCTTCACCGTCCCCCTGCAGCCTATTCAGAGGCACAACAGGATTCAGGAGCCGGGCTTGCCCAGAGGAGGAACATCTCGTGGCTCTCGTCCTCCGCAGGGCCTGTTTCCAGAAAGGCACTCGTCCGGCTCCTTGTCCCAAATGGAAGGTGGCAGCCCTGAAAGATGTTGCTGGTCTACACCGTCCCCCTGCAGCCTATTCACAGGCACAACAGGATTCACGACCCGTGCTTGCCCAGAAGAGGAACATCTCATGGCTCTCGTCCTCCGCAGGGCCTGTTTCCAGAAAGGCACACGTCCGGCTCCTTGTCCCAAACAAAAGATGGCAGCCCTGAATGCTATTGCTGGTCTTCACCGTCCCCCTGCAGCCTATTCAGAGGCACAACAGCATTCAGGACCCGGGCTTGCCCAGAGGAGGAACATCTCATGGCTCTCGTCCTCCGCAGGGCCTGTTTCCAGAAAGGCACTCGTCCGGCTCCTTGTCCCAAACAGAAGATGGCAGCCCTGAATGCTATTGCTGGTCTTCACCGTCCCCCTGCAGCCTATTCACAGGCACAACAGCATTCAGGACCCGGGCTTGCCCAGAGGAGGAACATCTCATGGCTCTCGTCCTCGGCAGAGCCTGTTTCTTAAAAGGCGCACGTCCGGCTCCTTGTCCCACACGGAATGTGGCAGCCCGGAAAGCTGTTGCTGGTCTTCACCATCCCCCTGCAGCCTTTTCACAGGCACAAGAGGATTTGGGACCCGGGCTTGCCCAGAGGAGGAACATCTCATGGCTCTCTTCCTCGGCAGGGCCTGTTTCTGAAAACGCACACGTCCGGCTCCTTGTCCCAAACGGAAGGTGGCAGCCCGGAAAGATGTTGCTGGTCTTCACCGTCCCCCTGCAGCCTATTCACAGGCACAACAGGATTCAGGACCCGGGCTTGCCCAGAGGAGGAACATCTCATGGCTCTCGTCCTCGGCAGAGCCTGTTTCTTAAAAGGCGCACGTCCGGCTCCTTGTCCCACACGGAATGTGGCAGCCCGGAAAGCTGTTGCTGGTCTTCACCATCCCCCTGCAGCCTTTTCACAGGCACAAGAGGATTTGGGACCCGGGCTTGCCCAGAGGAGGAACATTTCATGGCTCTCGTCCTCGGCAGAGCCAGTTTCCGAGAAGGCACACGTCCGGCTCCTTGTCCCACATGGAAGGTGGCAGCCCTGAAAGCTGTTGCTGGTCTTCACCATCCCCCTGCAGCCTATTCACAGGCACAAGAGGATTTGGGCCCCGGGCTTGCCCAGAGGAGGAACATCTCATGGCTCTCGTCCTCGGCAGAGCCTGTTTCCAGAAAGGCACACGTCCGGCTCCTTGTCCCATACGGAAGGTGGCAGCCCGGAAAGCTGTTGCTGGTCTTCACCGTCCCCCTGCAGCCTATTCACAGGCACAACAGGATCTGGGACCCAGGCTTGCCCAGAGGAGGAACATCTCATGGCTCTCTTCCTCGGCAGGGCCTGTTTCTTAAAAGGCACACGTCCGGTTCCTTGTCCCAAACGGAAGGTGGCATCCCGGAAAGATCTTGCTGGTCTTCACCGTCCCCCTACAGCCTATTCACAGGCACAAGAGGATTCAGGACCCAGGCTTGCTCAGAGGAGGAACATCTCATGGCTCTCGTCCTCGGCTGAGCCTGTTTCCGAAAAGGCACACGTCCAGCTCCTTGTCCCACGCGGAAGGTGGCAGCCCTGAATGCTGTTGCTGGTCTTCAGGGTCCCCCTGCAACCTATTCAGAGGCAGAACAGCATTCAGGACCCCGGCTTGTCCAGAGGAGGAACATCTCATGGCTCTCGTCCTCCGCAGGGTCTGTTTCCGAAAAGGCACACGTCCGGCTCCTTGTCCCACATGGAAGGTGGCAGCCCTGAAAGCTGTTGCTGGTCTTCACCGTCCCTCTGCAGCCTATTCACAGGCACAACAGGATTCGGGAGCCGGGCTTGCCCAGAGGAGGAACATCTCATGGCTCTCGTCCTCGGCAGAGCCTGTTTCTGATAAGGCACACGTCCGGCTCCTTGTCCCACACTGAAGGTTGCAGCCCTGAATGCTGTTGCTGGTCTTCACCGTCCCCCTGCAGCCTATTCAGAGGCACAACAGCATTCAGGACCCGGGCTTGCATAGAGGAGGAACATCTCATGGATCTCGTCCTCGGCAGGGCCTGTTTCCAGAAAGGCACACGTCCAGCTCCTTGTCCCAAACGGAAGGTGGCAGCCCTGAAAGATCTTGCTGGTCTTCACCGTCCCCCTGCAGCCTATTCACAGGCACAAGAGGATTCAGGACCCGGGCTTGCCCAGAGGAGGAACATCTCATGGCTCTCGTCCTCGGCAGAGCCTCATTTCGAAACGGCACACGTCCGGCTCCTTGTCCCACACGGAAGGTGGCAGCCCTGAAAGCTGTTGCTGGTCTTCACCGTCCCCCTGCAGCCTATTCAGAGGCACAACAGGATTCAGGACCCGGGCTTGCCTAGAGGAGGAACATCTCGTGGCTCTCGTCCTCCGCAGGGCCTGTTTCCAGAAAGGCACTCGTCCGGCTCCTTGTCCCAAATGGAAGGTGGCAGCCCTGAAAGATGTTGCTGGTCTACACCGTCCCCCTGCAGCCTATTCACAGGCACAGCAGGATTCACGACCCGTGCTTACCCAGAAGAGGAACATCTCATGGCTCTCGTCCTCCGCAGGGCCTGTTTCCAGAAAGGCACACGTCCGGCTCCTTGTCCCAAACAAAAGATGGCAGCCCTGAATGCTATTGCTGGTCTTCACCGTCCCCCTGCAGCCTATTCACAGGAACAACAGGATTCAGGACCCGGGCTTGCCCAGAGGAGGAACATCTCATGGATCTCGTCCTCCGCAGGGCCTGTTTCCAGAAAGGCACTCGTCCGGCTCCTTGTCCCACACGGAAGGTAGCAGCCCGGAAAGATGATGCTGGTCTTCACCGTCCACCTGCAGCCTATTCACAGGCACAACAGGATCTGGGACCCAGGCTTGCCCAGAGGAGGAACATCCCATGTCTCTCGTCCTCGGCAGAGCCTGTTTCCGAAAAGGCACAGGTCCGGCTCCTTGTCCCACATGGAGGGTGGCAGCCCTGAATGCTGTTGCTGATCTTCACCGTCCCCCTGCAGCCTATTCACAGGCACAACAGGATTCAGGACCCGGGCTTGCCCAGAGGAGGAACATCTCATGGCTCTCGACCTCGGCAGAGCCTGTTTCTTAAAAGGCGCACGTCCGGCTCCTTGTCCCACACGGAATGTGGCAGCTCTGAAAACTGTTGCTGGTATTCACCGTCCCCCTGCAGCCTATTCACAGGCACAACAGGATTCAGGACCCGGGCAGGACCCGGGCTTGCCCCGAGGAGGAACATCTCATGGCTCTCTTCCTCGGCAGGGCCTGTTTCTTAAAAGGCACACGTCCGGCTCCTTGTCCCACACGTAATGTGGCTGCCCTGAAAGCTGTTGCTGGTCTTCACCGTCCCCCTGTAGCCTATTAACAGGCACAACAGGATTCAGGAACCGGGCTTGCCTAGAGGAGGAACATCTCATGGATCTCGTCCTCGGCAGGGCCTGTTTCCAGAAAGGCACACGTCCGGCTCCTTGTCCCAAACGGAAGGTGGCAGCCCTGAAAGATCTTGCTGGTCTTCACCGTCCCTCTGCAGCCTATTCAGAGGCACAACAGGATTCAGGACCCGGGCTTGCCCAGAGGAGGAACATCTCATGTCTCTCGTCCTCGGCAGAGCCTGTTTCCGAAAAGGCACACGTCCGGCTCCTTGTCCCACATGGAGGGTGGCAGCCCTGAATGCTGTTGCTGGTCTTCACCGTCCCTCTGCAGCCTATTCACAGGCACAACAGGATTCAGGACCCGGGCTTCCCAGAGGAGGAACATCTCATGGCTCTCTTCCTCGGCAGGGCCTGTTTCTGAAAACGCACACGTCCGGCTCCTTCTCCCACACGGAAGTTGGCAGACCTGAATGCTGATGCTGGTCTTCACCGTTCCCCTGCAGCCTATTCACAGGCACAACAGGATTTGGGACCCGGGCTTGCCCAGAGGAGGAACATCTCATGGCTCTCGTCCTCGGCAGAGCCTGTTTCCCAGAAGGCACACGTCCGGCTCCTTCTCCCACACGGAGTGTGGCAGCCCGGAAAGATGATGCTGGTCTTCACCGTCCCCCTGCAGCCTATTCACAGGCACAACAGGATCTGGGACCCAGGCTTGCCCAGAGGAGGAACATCTCATGGCTCTCATCCTCGGCAGGGCCTGTTTCTTAAAAGGCACACGTCCAGTTCCTTGTCCCAAACGGAAGGTGGCAGCCCAGAAAGATGATGCTGGTCTTCACCGTCCCCCTGCAGCCTATTCACAGGCACAACAGGATTCAGGACCCGGGCTTGCCCAGAGGAGGAACATCTCATGGCTCTCGTCCTCGGCAGGGCCTGTTTCCAGAAAGGCACACGTCCGGCTCCTTGTCCCACACGGAAGGTGGCAGCCCAGAAAGATGATGCTGGTCTTCACCGTCCCCCTGCAGCCTATTCACAGGCACAACAGGATGTGGGACCGAGGCTTGCTCAGAGGAGGAACATCTCATGGCTCTCGTCCTCGGCTGAGCCTGTTTCCGAAAAGGCACACGTCCAGCTCCTTGTCCGACGCGGAAGGTGGCAGCCCTAAATGCTGTTGCTGGTCTTCAGGGTCCCCCTGCAGTCTATTCAGAGGCACAACAGGATTCAGGACCCGGGCTTGTCCAGAGGAGGAACATCTCATGGCTCTCGTCCTCCGCAGGACCTGTTTCCGAAAAGGCACACGTCCGGCTCCTTGTCCCACACGGAAGGTGGCAGCCCTGAAAGCTGTTGCTGGTCTTCACCGTCCCCCTGCAGCCTATTCAGAGGCAGAACAGGATTCAGGACCCGGGCTTGCCCAGAGGAGGAACATCTCATGTCTCTCGTCCTCGGCAGAGCCTGTTTCCGAAAAGGCACACGTCCGGCTCCTTGTCCCACATGGAGGGTGGCAGCCCTGAATGCTGTTGCTGGTCTTCACCGTCCCCCTGCAGCCTATTCACAGGAACAACAGGATTCAGGACCCGGGCTTCCCAGAGGAGGAACATCTCATGGCTCTCTTCCTCGGCAGGGCCTGTTTCTGAAAACGCACACGTCCGGCTCCTTGTCCCACACGGAAGTTGGCAGACCTGAATGCTGATGCTGGTCTTCACCGTCCCCCTGCAGCCTGTTCACAGGCACAAGAGGATTTGGGACCCGGGCAGGACCCGGGCTTGCCCAGAGGAGGAACATCTCATGGCTCTCTTCCTCGGCAGGGCCTGTTTCTTAAAATGCACACGTCCGGCTCCTTGTCCCACACGGAAGGTGGCAGCCCTGAAAGCTGTTGCTGGTCTTCACCGTCCCCCTGCAGCCTATTCAGAGGCAGAACAGCATTCAGGACCCGGGCTTGCCCAGAGGAGGAACATCTCATGGCTCTCTTCCTCGGCAGGGCCTGTTTCCGAAAAGGCGCACGTCTGGCTCCTTGTCCCACACGGAAGGTGGCAGCCCTGAAAGATCTTGCTGGTCTTCACCGTCCCCCTGCAGCCTATTCACAGGCACAACAGGATTCAGGACCCGGGATTGCCCAGAGGAGGAACATCTCATGGCTCTCGTCCTCGGCAGGGCCTGTTTCCAGAAAGGCACACGTCCGGCTCCTTGTCCCAAACGGAAGGTGGCAGCCCTGAAAGATCTTGCTGGTCTTCACCGTCCCTCTGCAGCCTATTCAGAGGCACAACAGGATTCAGGACCCGGGCTTGCCCAGAGGAGGAACATCTCATGTCTCTCGTCCTCGGCAGAGCCTGTTTCCGAAAAGGCACACGTCCGGCTCCTTGTCCCACATGGAGGGTGGCAGCCCTGAATGCTGTTGCTGGTCTTCACCGTCCCCCTGCAGGCTATTCACAGGCACAAGAGGATTCAGGACCCGGGCTTGCCCAGAGGAGGAACATCTCATGGCTCTCGTCCTCGGCAGAGCCTCATTTCGAAACGGCACACGTCCGGCTCCTTGTCCCACACGGAAGGTGGCAGCCCTGAAAGCTGTTGCTGGTCTTCACCGTCCCCCTGCAGCCTATTCAGAGGCACAACAGCATTCAGGACCCGGGCTTGCCCAGAGGAGGAACATCTCATGGCTCTCGTCCTCCGCAGGGCCTGTTTCCAGAAAGGCACTCGTCCGGCTCCTTGTCCCAAATGGAAGGTGGCAGCCCTGAAAGATGTTGCTGGTCTACACCGTCCCCCTGCAGCCTATTCACAGGCACAGCAGGATTTACGACCCGGGCTTGCCCAGAGGAGGAACATCTCATGGCTCTCGTCCTCCGCAGGGCCTGTTTCCAGAAAGGCACACGTCCGGCTCCTTGTCCCAGACAGAAGATGGCAGCCCTGAATGCTATTGCTGGTCTTCACCGTCCCCCTGCAGCCTATTCACAGGCACAACAGCATTCAGGACCCGGGCTTGCCCAGAGGAGGAACATCTCATGGCTCTCGTCCTCGGCAGAGCCTGTTTCTTAAAAGGCGCACGTCCGGCTCCTTGTCCCACACGGAATGTGGCAGCCCGGAAAGCTGTTGCTGGTCTTCACCATCCCCCTGCAGCCTTTTCACAGGCACAAGAGGATTTGGGACCCGGGCTTGCCCAGAGGAGGAACATCTCATGGCTCTCTTCCTCGGCAGGGCCTGTTTCTGAAAACGCACACGTCCGGCTCCTTGTCCCAAACAGAAGGTGGCAGCCCGGAAAGATGTTGCTGGTCTTCACCGTCCCCCTGCAGCCTATTCACAGGCACAACAGGATTCAGGACCCGGGCTTGCCCAGAGGAGGAACATCTCATGGCTCTCGTCCTCCGCAGGACATGTTTCCGAAAAGGCACACGTCCGGCTCCTTGTCCCACACGGAAGGTGGCAGCCCTGAAAGCTGTTGCTGGTCTTCACCGTCCCCCTGCAGCCTATTCAGAGGCAGAACAGGATTCAGGACCCGGGCTTGCCCAGAGGAGGAACATCTCATGTCTCTCGTCCTCGGCAGAGCCTGTTTCCGAAAAGGCACACGTCCGTCTCCTTGTCCCACATGGAGGGTGGCAGCCCTGAATGCTGTTGCTGGTCTTCACCGTCCCCCTGCAGCCTATTCACAGGCACAACAGGATTCAGGACCCGGGCTTCCCAGAGGAGGAACATCTCATGGCTCTCTTCCTCGGCAGGGCCTGTTTCTGAAAACGCACACGTCCGGCTCCTTGTCCCACACGGAAGTTGGCAGACCTGAATGCTGATGCTGGTCTTCACCGTCCCCCTGCAGCCTGTTCAAAGGCACAAGAGGATTTGGGACCCGGGCAGGACCCGGGCTTGCCCAGAGGAGGAACATCTCATGGCTCTCTTCCTCGGCAGGGCCTGTTTCTTAAAATGCACACGTCCGGCTCCTTGTCCCAAACGGAAGGTGGCAGCCCTGAAAGATCTTGCTGGTCTTCACCGTCCCTCTGCAGCCTATTCAGAGGCACAACAGGATTCAGGACCCGGGCTTGCCCAGAGGAGGAACATCTCATGTCTCTCGTCCTCGGCAGAGCCTGTTTCCGAAAAGGCACACGTCCGGCTCCTTGTCCCACATGGAGGGTGGCAGCCCTGAATGCTGTTGCTGGTCTTCACCGTCCCCCTGAAGCCTATTCACAGGCACAAGAGGATTCAGGACCCGGGCTTGCCCAGAGGAGGAACATCTCATGGCTCTCGTCCTCGGCAGAGCCTCATTTCGAAACGGCACACGTCCGGCTCCTTGTCCCAAATGGAAGGTGGCAGCCCTGAAAGATGTTGCTGGTCTTCACCGTCCCCCTGCAGCCTATTCAGAGGCACAACAGCATTCAGGACCCGGGCTTGCCCAGAGGAGGAACATCTCATGGCTCTCGTCCTCCGCAGGGCCTGTTTCCAGAAAGGCACTCGTCCGGCTCCTTGTCCCAAACAGAAGATGGCAGCCCTGAATGCTATTGCTGGTCTTCACCGTCCCCCTGCAGCCTATTCACAGGCACAACAGCATTCAGGACCCGGGCTTGCCCAGAGGAGGAACATCTCATGGCTCTCGTCCTCGGCAGAGCCTGTTTCTTAAAAGGCGCACGTCCGGCTACTTTTCCCACACGGAATGTGGCAGCCCGGAAAGCTGTTGCTGGTCTTCACCATCCCCCTGCAGCCTTTTCACAGGCACAAGAGGATTTGGGACCCGGGCTTGCCCAGAGGAGGAACATCTCATGGCTCTCTTCCTCGGCAGGGCCTGTTTCTGAAAACGCTCACGTCCGGCTCCTTGTCCCAAACGGAAGGTGGCAGCCCGGAAAGATGTTGCTGGTCTTCACCGTCCCCCTGCAGCCTATTCACAGGCACAACAGGATTCAGGACCCGGGCTTGCCCAGAGGAGGAACATCTCATGGCTCTCGTCCTCGGCAGAGCCTGTTTCTTAAAAGGCGCACGTCCGGCTCCTTGTCCCACACGGAATGTGGCAGCCCGGAAAGCTGTTGCTGGTCTTCACCATCCCCCTGCAGCCTTTTCACAGGCACAAGAGGATTTGGGACCCGGGCTTGCCCAGAGGAGGAACATCTCATGGCTCTCTTCCTCGGCAGGGTCTGTTTCTGAAAACGCACACGTCCGGCTCCCTGTCCCACACGGAAGTTGGCAGACCTGAATGCTGTTGCTGGTCTTCACCGTCCCCCTGCAGCCTATTCACAGGCACAAGAGGATTTGGGCCCCGGGCTTGCCCAGAGGAGGAACATTTCATGGCTCTCGTCCTCGGCAGAGCCAGTTTCCGAGAAGGCACACGTCCGGCTCCTTGTCCCACATGGAAGGTGGCAGCCCTGAAAGCTGTTGCTGGTCTTCACCATCCCCCTGCAGCCTATTCACAGGCACAAGAGGATTTGGGCCCCGGGCTTGCCCAGAGGAGGAACATCTCATGGCTCTCGTCCTCGGCAGAGCCTGTTTCCAGAAAGGCACACGTCCGGCTCCTTGTCCCATACGGAAGGTGGCAGCCCGGAAAGCTGTTGCTGGTCTTCACCGTCCCCCTGCAGCCTATTCACAGGCACAACAGGATCTGGGACCCAGGCTTGCCCAGAGGAGGAACATCTCATGGCTCTCTTCCTCGGCAGGGCCTGTTTCTTAAAAGGCACACGTCCGGTTCCTTGTCCCAAACGGAAGGTGGAAGCCCGGAAAGATCTTGCTGGTCTTCACCGTCCCCCTACAGCCTATTCACAGGCACAACAGGATTCAGGACCCAGGCTTGCACAGAGGAGGAACATCTCATGGCTCTCGTCCTCGGCTGAGCCTGTTTCCGAAAAGGCACACGTCCAGCTCCTTGTCCCACGCGGAAGGTGGCAGCCCTGAATGCTGTTGCTGGTCTTCAGGGTCCCCCTGCAACCTATTCAGAGGCACAACAGGATTCAGGAGACGGGCTTGTCCAGAGGAGGAACATCTCATGGCTCTCGTCCTCCGCAGGGTCTGTTTCCGAAAAGGCACACGTCCGGCTCCTTGTCCCACACGGAAGGTGGCAGCCCTGAAAGCTGTTGCTGGTCTTCACCGTCCCTCTGCAGCCTATTCACAGGCACAACAGGATTCGGGACCCGGGCTTGCCCAGAGGAGGAACATCTCATGGCTCTCGTCCTCCGCAGGGCCTGTTTCTGATAAGGCACACGTCCGGCTCCTTGTCCCACACTGAAGGTTGCAGCCCTGAATGCTGTTGCTGGTCTTCACCGTCCCCCTGCAGCCTATTCAGAGGCACAACAGCATTCAGGACCCGGGCTTGCATAGAGGAGGAACATCTCATGGATCTCGTCCTCGGCAGGGACTGTTTCCAGAAAGGCACACGTCCAGCTCCTTGTCCCAAACGGAAGGTGGCAGCCCTGAAAGATCTTGCTGGTCTTCACCGTCCCCCTGCAGCCTATTCACAGGCACAACAGGATTCAGGACCCGGGCTTCCCAGAGGAGGAACATCTCATGGCTCTCTTCCTCGGCAGGGCCTGTTTCTGAAAACGCACACGTCCGGCTCCTTGTCCCACACGGAAGTTGGCAGACCTGAATGCTGATGCTGGTCTTCACCGTCCCCCTGCAGCCTATTCACAGGCACAACAGGATTCAGGACCCGGGCTTGCCCAGAGGAGGAATATCTCATGGCTCTCGTCCTCGGCAGAGCCTCATTTCGAAACGGCACACGTCCGGCTCCTTGTCCCAAACGGAAGGTGGCAGCCCTGAAAGCTGTTGCTGGTCTTCACCATCCCCCTGCAGCCTATTCAGAGGCACAACAGGATTCAGGAGCCGGGCTTGCCTAGAGGAGGAACATCTCATGGCTCTCGTCCTACGCAGGGCCGGTTTCCCTGAAAGGCACTCGTCCGGCTCCTTGTCCCAAATGGAAGGTGGCAGGCCTGAAAGATGTTGCTGGTCTACACCGTCCCCCTGCAGCCTATTCACAGGCACAGCAAGATTCACGACCCGTGCTTGCCCAGAGGAGGAACATCTCATGGCTCTCGTCCTCGGCAGGGCCTGTTTCCAGAAAGGCACACGTCCGGCTCCTTGTCCCAAACAGAAGATGGCAGCCCTGAATGCTATTGCTGGTCTTCACCGTCCCCCTGCAGCCTATTCACAGGCACAACAGGATTCAGGACCCGGGCTTGCCCAGAGGAGGAACATCTCATGGCTCTCGTCCTCGGCAGAGCCTGTTTCTTAAAAGGCGCACGTCCGGCTCCTTGTCCCACACGGAAGTTGGCAGACCTGAATGCTGTTGCTGGTCTTCACCGTCCCCCTGCAGCCTATTCACAGGCACAAGAGGATTTGGGCCCCGGGCTTGCCCAGAGGAGGAACATCTCATGGCTCTCGTCCTCGGCAGAGCCTGTTTCCAGAAAGGCACACGTCCGGCTCCTTGTCCCAAACGGAAGGTGGCAGCCCGGAAAGATGTTGCTTGTCTTCACCGTCCCTCTGCAGCCTATTCACAGGCACAACAGGATCTGGGACCCAGGCTTGCCCAGAGGAGGAACATCTCATGGCTCTCTTCCTCGGCAGGGCCTGTTTCTTAAAAGGCACACGTCCGGTTCCTTGTCCCACGCGGAAGGTGGCAGCCCTGAATGCTGTTGCTGGTCTTCACCGTCCCCCTGCAGCCTATTCACAGGAACAACAGGATTCAGGACCCGGGCTTGTCCAGAGGAGGAACATCTCATGGCTCTCGTTCTCCGCAGGGCCTGTTTCCGAAAAGGCACACGTCCGGCTCCTTGCCCACACGGAAGGTGGCAGCCCTGAAAGCTGTTGCTGGTCTTCACCGTCCCCCTGCAGCCTATTCACAGGCACAACAGGATTTGTGCCCCGGGCTTGCCCAGAGGAGGAACATCTCATGGCTCTCGTCCTCGGCAGGGCCTGTTTCTGATAAGGCACACGTCCGGCTCCTTGTCCCACATGGAGGGTGGCAGCCCTGAATGCTGTTGCTGGTCTTCACCGTCCCCCTGCACCCTATTCAGAGGCACAACAGCATTCAGGACCCGGGCTTGCGTAGAGGAGGAACATCTCATGGATCTCGTCCTCGGCAGGGCCTGTTTCCAGAAAGGCACACGTCCAGCTCCTTGTCCCAAACGGAAGGTGGCAGCCCTGAAAGATCTTGCTGGTCTTCACCGTCCCTCTGCAGCCTATTCAGAGGCACAACAGGATTCAGGACCCGGGCTTGCCCAGAGGAGGAACATCTCATGTCTCTCGTCCTCGGCAGAGCCTGTTTCCGAAAAGGCACACGTCCGGCTCATTGTCCCACATGGAGGGTGGCAGCCCTGAATGCTGTTGCTGGTCTTCACCGTCCCCCTGCAGCCTATTCACAGGCACAACAGGATTCAGGACCCGGGCTTCCCAGAGGAGGAACATCTCATGGCTCTCTTCCTCGGCAGGGCCTGTTTCTGAAAACGCACACGTCCGGCTCCTTGTCCCACATGGAGGGTGGCAGCCCTGAATGCTGTTGCTGGTCTTCACCGTCCCCCTGCAGCCTATTCACAGGCACAAGAGGATTCAGGACCCGGGCTTGCCCAGAGGAGGAACATCTCATGGCTCTCGTCCTCGGCAGAGCCTCATTTCGAAACGGCACACGTCCGGCTCCTTGTCCCACACGGAAGGTGGCAGCCCTGAAAGATCTTGCTGGTCTTCACCGTCCCCCTGCAGCCTATTCAGAGGCACAACAGGATTCAGGAGCCGGGCTTGCCTAGAGGAGGAACATCTCATGGCTCTCGTCCTCCGCAGGGCCTGTTTCCAGAAAGGCACACGTCCGGCTCCTTTTCCCAAACAGAAGATGGCAGCCCTGAATGCTATTGCTGGTCTTCACCGTCCCCCTGCAGCCTATTCACAGGCACAACAGGATTCAGGACCCGGGCTTGCCCAGAGGAGGAACATCTCATGGCTCTCGTCCTCGGCAGAGCCTGTTTCTTAAAAGGCGCACGTCCGGCTCCTTGTCCCACACGGAATGTGGCAGCCCGGAAAGCTGTTGCTGGTCTTCACCATCCCCCTGCAGCCTTTTCACAGGCACAAGAGGATTTGGGACCCGGGCTTGCCCAGAGGAGGAACATCTCATGGCTCTCGTCCTCCGCAGGGCCTGTTTCTGAAAACGCACACGTCCGGCTCCTTTTCCCACACGGAAGTTGGCAGACCTGAATGCTGTTGCTGGTCTTCACCGTCCCTCTGCAGCCTATTCAGAGGCACAACAGCATTCAGGACCCGGGCTTGCGTAAAGGAGGAACATCTCATGGATCTCGTCCTCGGCAGGGCCTGTTTCCAGAAAGGCACACGTCCGGCTCCTTGTCCCAAACGGAAGGTGGCAGCCCTGAAAGATCTTTCTGGTCATCACCGTCCCTCTGCAGCCTATTCAGAGGCACAACAAGATTCAGGACCCGGGCTTGCCCAGAGGAGGAACATCTCATGTCTCTTGTCCTCGGCAGAGCCTGTTTCCGAAAAGGCACACGTACGGCTCCTTGTCCCACATGGAGGGTGGCAGCCCTGAATGCTGTTGCTGGTCTTCACCGTCCCCCTGCAGCCTATTCACAGGCACAACAGGATTCAGGACCCGGGCTTCCCAGAGGAGGAACATCTCATGGCTCTCTTCCTCGGCAGGGCCTGTTTCTGAAAACGCACACGTCCGGCTCCTTGTCCCACACGGAAGTTGGCAGACCTGAATGCTGATGCTGGTCTTTACCGTCCCCCTGCAGACTATTCACAGGCACAAGAGGATTTGGGACCCGGGCAGGACCCGGGCTTGCCCAGAGGAGGAACATCTCATGGCTCTCTTCCTCGGCAGGGCCTGTTTCTTAAAAGGCACACGTCCGGCTCCTTGTCCCACACGGAAGGTGGCAGCCCTGAAAGCTGTTGCTGGTCTTCACCGTCCCCCTGCAGCCTATTCAGAGGCAGAACAGCATTCAGGACCCGGGCTTGCCCAGAGGAGGAACATCTCATGGCTCTCTTCCTCGGCAGGGCCTGTTTCCGAAAAGGCGCACGTCTGGCTCCTTGTCCCACACGGAAGGTGGCAGCCCTGAAAGATCTTGCTGGTCTTCACCGTCCCCCTGCAGACTATTCACAGGCACAACAGCATTCAGTACCCGGGATTGCCCAGAGGAGGAATATCTCATGGCTCTCGTCCTCGGCAGGGCCTCATTTCGAAACGGCACACGTCCGGCTCCTTGTCCCACACGGAAGGTGGCAGCCCTGAAAGATCTTGCTGGTCTTCACCGTCCCCCTGCAGCCTATTCAGAGGCACAACAGGATTCAGGAGCCGGGCTTGCCTAGAGGAGGAACATCTCATGGCTCTCGTCCTCCGCAGGGCCTGTTTCCAGAAAGGCACTCGTCCGGCTCCTTGTCCCAAATGGAAGGTGGCAGCCCTGAAAGATGTTGCTGGTCTACACCGTCCCCCTGCAGCCTATTCACAGGCACAGCAGGATTCACGACCCGGGCTTGCCCAGAGGAGGAACATCTCATGGCTCTCGTCCTCCGCAGGGCCTGTTTCCAGAAAGGCACACGTCCGGCTCCTTTTCCCAAACAGAAGATGGCAGCCCTGAATGCTGTTGCTGGTCTTCACCGTCCCCCTGCAGCCTATTCACAGGCACAACAGGATTCAGGACCCGGGCTTGCCCAGAGGAGGAACATCTCATGGCTCTCGTCCTCGGCAGAGCCTGTTTCTTAAAAGGCGCACGTCCGGCTCCTTGTCCCACACGGAATGTGGCAGCCCGGAAAGCTGTTGCTGGTCTTCACCATCCCCCTGCAGCCTTTTCACAGGCACAAGAGGATTTGACACCCGGGCTTGCCCAGAGGAGGAACATCTCATGGCTCTCGTCCTCCGCAGGGGCTGTTTCTGAAAACGCACACGTCCGGCTCCTTTTCCCACACGGAAGTTGGCAGACCTGAATGCTGTTGCTGGTCTTCACCGTCCCTCTGCAGCCTATTCAGAGGCACAACAGCATTCAGGACCCGGGCTTGCGTAGAGGAGGAACATCTCATGGATCTCGTCCTCGGCAGGGCCTGTTTCCAGAAAGGCACACGTCCGGCTCCTTGTCCCAAACGGAAGGTGGCAGCCCTGAAAGATCTTTCTGGTCATCACCGTCCCTCTGCAGTCTATTCAGAGGCACAACAAGATTCAGGACCCGGGCTTGCCCAGAGGAGGAACATCTCATGTCTCTCGTCCTCGGCAGGGCCTGTTTCCGAAAAGGCGCACGTACGGCTCCTTGTCCCACATGGAGGGTGGCAGCCCTGAATGCTGTTGCTGGTCTTCACCGTCCCCCTGCAGCCTATTCACAGGCACAACAGGATTCAGGACCCGGGCTTCCCAGAGGAGGAACATCTCATGGCTCTCTTCCTCGGCAGGGCCTGTTTCTGAAAACGCACACGTCCGGCTCCTTGTCCCACAAGGAAGTTGGCAGACCTGAATGCTGATGCTGGTCTTCACCGTCCCCCTGCAGACTATTCACAGGCACAAGAGGATTTGGGACCCGGGCAGGACCCGGGCTTGCCCAGAGGAGGAACATCTCAAGGCTCTCTTCCTCGGCAGGGCCTGTTTCTTAAAAGGCACACAACCGGCTCCTTGTCCCACAAGGATGGTGGCAGCCCTGAAAGCTGTTGCTGGTCTTCACCGTCCCCCTGCAGCCTATTCAGAGGCAGAACAGCATTCAGGACCCGGGCTTGCCCAGAGGAGGAACATCTCATGGCTCTCTTCCTCGGCAGGGCCTGTTTCCGAAAAGGCGCACGTCTGGCTCCTTGTCCCACACGGAAGGTGGCAGCCCTGAAAGATCTTGCTGGTCTTCACCGTCCCCCTGCAGCCTATTCACAGGCACAACAGCATTCAGTACCCGGGATTGCCCAGACGAGGAACATCTCATGGCTCTCGTCCTCGGCAGGGCCTGTTTCCAGAAAGGCACACGTCCGGCTCCTTGTCCCAAACGGAAGGTGGCAGCCCTGAAAGATGTTGCTGGTCTTCACCGTCCCTCTGCAGCCTATTCAGAGGCACAACAGGATTCAGGACCCGGGCTTGCCCAGAGGAGGAACATCTCATGTCTCTCGTCCTCGGCAGAGCCTGTTTCCGAAAAGGCACACGTCCGGCTCCTTGTCCCACATGGAGGGTGGCAGCCCTGAATGCTGTTGCTGGTCTTCACCGTCCCCCTGCAGCCTATTCAGAGGCACAACAGGATTCAGGACCCGGGCTTGCCCAGAGGAGGAACATCTCATGGCTCTCGTTCTCCGCAGGGCCTTTTTCCAGAAAGGCACACGTCCGGCTCCTTGTCCCAAACAGAAGATGGCAGCCCTGAATGCTATTGCTGGTCTTCACCGTCCCCCTGCAGCCTATTCAGAGGCAGAACAGCATTCAGGACCCGGGCTTGCCCAGAGGAGGAACATCTCATGGCTCTCTTCCTCGGCAGGGCCTGTTTCCGAAAAGGCGCACGTCTGGCTCCTTGTCCCACACGGAAGGTGGCAGCCCTGAAAGATCTTGCTGGTCTTCACCGTCCCCCTGCAGCCTATTCACAGGCACAACAGCATTCAGTACCCGGGATTGCCCAGAGGAGGAACATCTCATGGCTCTCGTCCTCGGCAGGGCCTGTTTCCAGAAAGGCACACGTCCGGCTCCTTGTCCCAAACGGAAGGTGGCAGCCCTGAAAGATGTTGCTGGTCTTCACCGTCCCTCTGCAGCCTATTCAGAGGCACAACAGGATTCAGGACCCGGGCTTGCCCAGAGGAGGAACATCTCATGTCTCTCGTCCTCGGCAGAGCCTGTTTCCGAAAAGGCACACGTCCGGCTCATTGTCCCACATGGAGGGTGGCAGCCCTGAATGCTGTTGCTGGTCTTCACCGTCCCCCTGCAGCCTATTCACAGGCACAAGAGGATTCAGGACCCGGGCTTGCCCAGAGGAGGAACATCTCATGGCTCTCGTCCTCCGCAGAGCCTCATTTCGAAACGGCACACGTCCGGCTCCTTGTCCCACACGGAAGGTGGCAGCCCTGAAAGCTGTTGCTGGTCTTCACCGTCCCCCTGCAGCCTATTCAGAGGCACAACAGGATTCAGGAGCCGGGCTTGCCTAGAGGAGGAACATCTCATGGCTCTCGTCCTCCGCAGGGCCTGTTTCCAGAAGGCACTCGTCCGGCTCCTTGTCCCAAACGGAAGGTGGCAGCCCGGAAAGATGTTGCTGGTCTTCACCGTCCCCCTGCAGCCTTTTCACAGGCACAAGAGGATTTGAGACCCGGGCTTGCCCAGAGGAGGAACATCTCATGGCTCTCGTCCTCCGCATGGCCTGTTTCTGAAAACGCACACGTCCGGCTCCTTGTCCCACACGGAAGTTGGCAGACCTGAATGCTGTTGCTGGTCTTCACCGTCCCCCTGCAGCCTATTCACAGGCACAAGAGGATTTGGGCCCCGGGCTTGGCCAGAGGAGGAACATCTCATGGCTCTCGTCCTCTGCAGAGCCTGTTTCCAGAAAGGCACACGTCCGGCTCCTTGTCCCAAACGGAAGGTGGCAGCCCGGAAAGATGTTGCTGGTCTTCACCGTCCCCCTGCAGCCTATTCACAGGCACAACAGGATCTGGGACCCAGGCTTGCCCAGAGGACGAACATCTCATGGCTCTCTTCCTCGGCAGGGCCTGTTTCTTAAAAGGCACACGTCCGGTTCCTTGTCCCACGCGGAAGGTGGCAGCCCTGAATGCTGTTGCTGGTCTTCAGGGTCCCCCTGCAGCCTATTCAGAGGCACAACAGGATTCAGGACCCGGGCTTGCCCAGAGGAGGAACATCTCATGGCTCTCGTCCTCGGCAGACACTGTTTCTGATAAGGCACACGTCCGGCTCCTTGTCCCACACTGAAGGTTGCAGCCCTGAATGCTGTTGCTGGTCTTCACCGTCCCTCTGCAGCCTATTCAGAGGCACAACAGCATTCAGGACCCGGGCTTGCGTAGAGGAGGAACATCTCATGGATCTCGTCCTCGGCAGGGCCTGTTTCCAGAAAGGCACACGTCCGGCTCCTTGTCCCAAACGGAAGGTGGCAGCCCTGAAAGATCTTGCTGGTCTTCACCGTCCCTCTGCAGCCTATTCAGAGGCACAACAGGATTCAGGACCCGGGCTTGCCCAGAGGAGGAACATCTCATGGCTCTCGTCCTCGGCAGAGCCTGTTTCCGAAAAGGCACACGTCCGGCTCCTTGTCCCACACGGAATGTGGCAGCCCTGAATGCTGTTGCTGGTCTTCACCGTCCCCCTGCAGCCTGTTCACAGGCACAACAGGATTCAGGACCCGGGCTTGCCCAGAGGAGGAACATCTCATGGCTCTCTTCCTCGGCAGGGCCTGTTTCTGAAAACGCACACGTCCGGCTCCTTGTCCCACACGGAAGTTGGCAGACCTGAATGCTGATGCTGGTCTTCACCGTCCCCCTGCAGCCTATTCACAGGCACAAGAGGATTTGGGACCCGGGCAGGACCCGGGCTTGCCCAGAGGAGGAACATCTCATGGCTCTCTTCCTCGGCAGGGCCTGTTTCTTAAAAGGCACACGTCCGGCTCCTTGTCCCACACGGAAGGTGGCAGCCCTGAAAGCTGTTGCTGGTCTTCACCGTCCCCCTGCAGCCTATTCAGAGGCAGAACAGCATTCAGAACCCGGGCTTGCCCAGAGGAGGAACATCTCATGGCTCTCTTCCTCGGCAGGGCCTGTTTCCGAAAAGGCGCACGTCTGGCTCCTTGTACCACACGGAAGGTGGCAGCCCTGAAAGATCTTGCTGGTCTTCACCGTCCCCCTGCAGTCTATTCACAGGCACAACAGCATTCAGGACCCGGGCTTGCCCAGAGGAGGAACATCTCATGTCTCTCGTCCTCGGCAGAGCCTGTTTCCGAAAAGGCACAGGTCCGGCTCCTTGTCCCACATGGAGGGTGGCAGCCCTGAATGCTGTTGCTGGTCTTCACCGTCCCCCTGCAGCCTATTCACAGGCACAACAGGATTCAGGACCCGGGCTTCCCAGAGGAGGAACATCTCATGGCTCTCTTCCTCGGCAGGGCCTGTTTCTGAAAACGCACACGTCCGGCTCCTTGTCCCACACGGAAGTTGGCAGACCTGAATGCTGATGCTGGTCTTCACCGTCCCCCTGCAGCCTATTCACAGGCACAACAGCACTCAGTACCCGGGATTGCCCAGAGGAGGAACATCTCATGGCTCTCGTCCTCGGCAGAGCCTGTTTCCGAAAAGGCACATGTCCATCTCCTTGTCCCACGCGGAAGGTGGCAGCCCTGAATGCTGTTGCTGGTCTTCAGGGTCCCCCTGCAGCCTATTCAGAGGCACAACAGGATTCAGGACCCGGGCTTGTCCAGAGGAGGAACATCTCATGGCTCTCGTCCTCCGCAGGGCCTGTTTCCGAAAAGGCACACGTCCGGCTCCTTGTCCCACACGGAAGGTGGCAGCCCTGAAAGCTGTTGCTGGTCTTCACCGTCCCTCTGCAGCCTATTCACAGGCACAACAGGATTCGGGACCCGGGCTTGCCCAGAGGAGGAACATCTCATGGCTCTCGTCCTCGGCTGAGCCTGTTTCCGAAAAGGCACACGTCCGGCTCCTTGTCCCACACTGAAGGTTGCAGCCCTGAATGCTGTTGCTGGTCTTCACCGTCCCCCTGCAGCCTATTCACAGGCACAACAGGATTCAAAACCCGGACATTCCCAGAGGAGGAACATCTCATGGCTCTCTTCCTCGGCAGGGCCTGTTTCTGAAAACGCAGACGTCCGGCTCCGTGTCCCACAAGGAAGGTGGCAGCCCTGAAAGCTGTTGCTGGTCTTCACCATCCCCCTGCAGCCTATTCACAGGCACAAGAGGTTTTGGGACCCGGGCTTGCCCAGAGGAGGAACATTTCATGGCTCTCGTCCTCGGCAGAGCCAGTTTCCGAGAAGGCACACGTCCGGCTCCTTGTCCCACACGGAAGGTGGCAGCCCTGAATGCTGTCGCTGGTCTTCACCGTCCCCCTGCAGCCTATTCACAGGCACAACAAGATTCAGGACCCGGGCTTGCCCAGAGGAGGAACATCTCATGGCTCTCGTCCTCGGCAGGGCCTGTTTCTGAAAACGCACACGTCCGGCTCCTTGTCCCACACGGAAGGTGGCAGCCCTGAAAGCTGTTGCTGGTCTTCACCGTCCCTCTGCAGCCTATTCACAGGCACAACAGGATTCGGGACCCGGGCTTGCCCAGAGGAGGAACATCTCATGGCTCTCGTCCTCGGCAGAGCCTGTTTCTGATAAGGCACACGTCCGGCTCCTTGTCCCACAAGGAGGGTGGCAGCCCTGAATGCTGTTGCTGGTCTTCACCGTCCCCCTGCAGCCTATTCAGAGGCACAACAGCATTCAGGACCCGGGCTTGCCTAGAGGAGGAACATCTCATGGCTCTCGTCCTCGGCAGAGCCTCATTTCGAAACGGCACACGTCCGGCTCCTTGTCCCACACGGAAGGTGGCAGCCCTGAAAGATCTTGCTCATCTTCACCGTCCCCCTGAAGCCTATTCAGAGGCACAACAGGATCTGGGACCCGGGCTTGCCTAGAGGAGGAACATCTCATGGCTCTCGTCCTCCGCAGGGCCTGTTTCCAGAAAGGCACACGTCCGGCTCCTTGTCCCAAATGGAAGGTGGCAGCCCTGAAAGATGTTGCTGGTCTACACCGTCCCCCTGCAGCCTATTCACAGGCACAGCAGGAGTCACGACCCGGGCTTGCCCAGAGGAGGAACATCTCATGGCTCTCGTCCTCGGCAGGGCCTGTTTCCAGAAAGGCACACGTCCGGCTCCTTGTCCCAAACAGAAGATGGCAGCCCTGAATGCTGTTGCTGGTCTTCACCGTCGCCCTGCAGCCTATTCACAGGCACAACAGGATTCAGGACCCGGGCTTGCCCAGAGGAGGAACATCTCATGGCTCTCGTCCTCGGCAGAGCCTGTTTCTTAAAAGGCGCACGTCCGGCTCCTTGTCCCACACGGAATGTGGCAGCCCGGAAAGCTGTTGCTGGTCTTCACCATCCCCCTGCAGCCTTTTCACAGGCACAAGAGGATTTGGGACCCGGGCTTGCCCAGAGGAGGAACATCTCATGGCTCTCTTCCTCGGCAGGGCCTGTTTCTGAAAACGCACACGTCCGGCTCCTTGTCCCACACGGAAGTTGGCAGACCTGAATGCTGTTGCTGGTCTTCACCGTCCCCCTGCAGCCTATTCACAGGCACAAGAGGATTTGGGCCCCGGGCTTGCCCAGAGGAGGAACATCTCATGGCTCTCGTCCTCGGCAGAGCCTGTTTCCAGAAAGGCACACGTCCGGCTCCTTGTCCCAAACGGAAGGTGGCAGCCCGGAAAGATGTTGCTGGTCTTCACCGTCCCCCTGCAGCCTATTCACAGGCACAACAGGATCTGGGACCCAGGCTTGCCCAGAGGAGGAACATCTCATGGCTCTCTTCCTCGGCAGGGCCTGTTTCTTAAAAGGCACACGTCCGGTTCCTTGTCCCACGCGGAGGGTGGCAGCCCTGAATGCTGTTGCTGGTCTTCAGGGTCCCCCTGCAGCCTATTCAGAGGCACAACAGGATTCAGGACCCGGGCTTGTCCAGAGGAGGAACATCTCATGGCTCTCATTCTCCGCAGGGCCTGTTTCCGAAAAGGCACACGTCCGGCTCCTTGTCCCACACGGAAGGTGGCAGCCCTGAAAGCTGTTGCTGGTCTTCACCGTCCCCCTGCAGCCTATTCAGAGGCACAACAGGATTCAGGACCCGGGCATGCCCAGAGGAGGAACATCTCATGGCTCTCGTCCTCGGCAGAGCCTGTTTCTGATAAGGCACACGTCCGGCTCCTTGTCCCACACTGAAGGTTGCAGCCCTGAATGCTGTTGCTGGTCTTCACCGTCCCCCTGCAGCCTATTCAGAGGCACAACAGCATTCAGGACCCGGGCTTGCGTAGAGGAGGAACATCTCATGGATCTCGTCCTCGGCAGGGCCTGTATCCAGAAAGGCACACGTCCGGCTCCTTGTCCCAAACGGAAGGTGGCAGACCTGAAAGATCTTGCTGGTCTTCACAGTCCCTCTGCAGCCTATTCAGAGGCACAACAGGATTCAGGACCCGGGCTTGCCCAGAGGAGGAACATCTCATGTCTCTCGTCCTCGGCAGAGCCTGTTTCCGAAAAGGCACGTCCGGCTCCTTGTCCCACATGGAGGGTGGCAGCCCTGAATGCTGTTGCTGGTCTTCACCGTCCCCCTGCAGCCTATTCACAGGCACAACAGGATTCAGGACCCGGGCTTCCCAGAGAAGGAACATCTCATGGCTCTCTTCCTCGGCAGGGCCAGTTTCTGAAAACGCACACGTCCGGCTCCTTGTCCCACACGGAAGTTGGCAGACCTGAATGCTGATGCTGGTCTTCACCGTCCCCCTGCAGCCTATTCACAGGCACAAGAGGATTTGGGACCCGGGCAGGACCCGGGCTTGCCCAGAGGAGGAACATCTCATGGCTCTCTTCCTCGGCAGGGCCTGTTTCTTAAAAGGCACACGTCCGGCTCCTTGTCCCACACGGAAGGTGGCAGCCCTGAAAGCTGTTGCTGGTCTTCACCGTCACCCTGCAGCCTATTCAGAGGCAGAACAGCATTCAGGACCCGGGCCTGCCCAGAGGAGGAACATCTCATGGCTCTCTTCCTCGGCAGGGCCTGTTTCCGAAAAGGCGCACGTCTGGCTCCTTGTCCCACACGGAAGGTGGCAGCCCTGAAAGATCTTGCTGGTCTTCACCGTCCCCCTGCAGCCTATTCACAGGCACAACAGCATTCAGTACCTGGGATTGCCCAGAGGAGGAACATCTCATGGCTCTCGTCCTCGGCAGGGCCTGTTTCCAGAAAGGCACACGTCCGGCTCCTTGTCCCAAACGGAAGGTGGCAGCCCTGAAAGATCTTGCTGGTCTTCACCGTCCCTCTGCAGCCTATTCAGAGGCACAACAGGATTCAGGACCCGGGCTTGCCCAGAGGAGGAACATCTCATGTCTCTCGTCATCGGCAGAGCCTGTTTCCGAAAAGGCACACGTCCGGCTCCTTGTCCAACATGGAGGGTGGCAGCCCTGAATGCTGTTGCTGGTCTTCACCGTCCCCCTGCAGCCCATTCACAGGCACAAGAGGATTCAGGACCCGGGCTTGCCCAGAGGAGGAACATCTCATGGCTCTCGTCCTCGGCAGAGCCTGTTTCTTAAAAGGCGCACGTCCGGCTCCTTGTCCCAAACAGAAGATGGCAGCCCTGAATGCTATTGCTGGTCTTCACCGTCCCCCTGCAGCCTATTCACAGGCACAACAGGATTCAGGACCCGGGCTTGCCCAGAGGAGGAACATCTCATGGCCCTCGTCCTCGGCAGAGCCTGTTTCTTAAAAGGCGCACGTCCGGCTCCTTGTCCCACACGGAATGTGGCAGCCCGGAAAGCTGTTGCTGGTCTTCACCATCCCCCTGCAGCCTTTTCACAGGCACAAGAGGATTTCGGAGCCGGGCTTGCCCAGAGGAGGAACATCTCATGGCCCTCGTCCTCGGCAGAGCCTGTTTCTTAAAAGGCGCACGTCCGGCTCCTTGTCCCACACGGAAGGTGGCAGCCCTGAAAGCTGTTGCTGGTCTTCACCGTCCCCCTGCAGCCTATTCACAGGCACAACAGGACTTGGGACCCGGGCTTGCCCAGAGGAGGAACATCTCATGGCTCTCGTCCTCGGCAGGGCCTGTTTCTGAGAAGGCACACGTCCGGCTCCTTGTCCCACACTGAAGGTTGCAGCCCTGAATGCTGTTGCTGGTCTTCACCGTCCCCCTGCAGCCTATTCACAGGCACAACAGGATTCAGAACCCGGGCTTGCCCAGAGGAGGAACATCTCATGGCTCTCGTCCTCGGCAGAGCCTCATTTCGAAACGGCACACGTCCGGCTCCTTGTCCCACACGGAAGGTGGCAGCCCTGAAAGATCTTGCTCGTCTTCACCGTCCCCCTGAAGCCTATTCAGAGGCACAACAGGATTCAGGAGCCGGGCTTGCCTAGAGGAGGAACATCTCATGGCTCTCGTCCTCCGCAGGGCCTGTTTCCAGAAAGGCACTCGTCCGGCTCCTTGTCCCAAGTGGAAGGTGGCAGCCCTGAAAGATGTTGCTGGTCTACACCGTCCCCCTGCAGCCTATTCACAGGCACAGCAGGATTCACGACCCGGGCTTGCCCAGAGGAGGAACATCTCATGGCTCTCGTCCTCCGCAGGGCCTGTTTCCAGAAAGGCACACGTCCGGCTCCTTGTCCCAAACAGAAGATGGCAGCCCTGAATGCTGTTGCTGGTCTTCACCGTCCCCCTGCAGCCTATTCACAGGCACAACAGGATTCAGGACCCGGGCTTGCCCAGAGGAGGAACATCTCATGGCTCTCGTCCTCCGCAGGGCCTGTTTCCAGAAAGGCACACGTCCGGGTCCTTGTCCCAAACGAAAGGTGGCAGCCCTGAAAGATGTTGCTGGTCTTTTCCATCCCCCTGCAGCCTATTCACAGGCACAAGAGGATTCAGGACCCGGGCTTGCCCAGAGGAGGAACATCTCATGGCTCTCGTCCTCGGCAGAGCAAGTTTCCTAAAAGGCACACGTCCGGCTCCTTGTCACACACGGAAGGTGCGAGCCCGGAAAGATGTTGCTGGTCTTCACCGTCCCCCTGCAGCCTATTCACAGGCACAACACGATCTGTGACCCGGGATTGCCCCGAGGAGGAACATCTCATGGCTCTCGTCCTCGGCAGAGCCTGTTTCCAGTAAGGCGCACGTCCGGCTCCTTCTCCCAAACGGAATGTGGCAGCCCGGAAAGCTGTTGCTGGTCTTCACCGTCCCCCTGCAGCCTATTCACAGGCACAAGAGGATTTGTGACCCTGGCTTGCCCAGAGGAGGAACATCTCATGGCTCTCGTCCTTGGCAGAGCCTGATTCCAAATAGGCGCTCATCCGGCTCCTTTTCCCACACGGAAGGTGGCAGCCCTGAAAGATCTTGCTGGTCTTCACCGTCCCCCTGCAGCCTATTCACAGGCACAACAGGATTCAGGACCTGGGCTTGCCCAGAGGAGGAACATCTCATGGCTCTCGTCCTCGGCAGAGCCTGATTCCGAAAAGGCACACGTCCGGCTCCTTGTCCCACACGGAAGGTGCGAGCCCGGAAAGATGTTGCTGGTCTTCACCGTCCCCCTGCAGCCTATTCACAGGCACAACAGGATCTGGGACCCGGGATTGCACCGAGGAGGAACATCTCATGGCTCTCGTCCTCGGCAGAGCCTGATTCCGAAAAGGCACACGTCCGGCTCCTTGTCCCACGTGGAAGGTGGCAGCCCTGAAAGCTGTTGCTGGTCTTCACCGTCCCCCTGCAGCCTATTCACAGGCACAACAGTATCTGGGACCCGGGATTGCCCATAGGAGAAACATCTCATGGCTCTAGTCCTCAGCAGAGCCTGATTCCGAAAAGGCACACATCCGGCTCCTTGTCCCACACGGAAGGTGGCAGCCCTGAAAGATGTTGCTGGTCTTCACCGTCCCCCTGCAGCCTATTCAGAGGCACAACAGTATTCAGGACCCGGGCTTGCATAGAGGAGGAACATCTCATGGCTCTTGTCCTCGGCAGGGCCTGTTTCCAGAAAGGCGCACGTCCGCCTCCTTGTCCCACACGGAAGGTGGCAGCCCGGAAAGCTGTTGCTGGTCTTTTCCATCCCCCTGCAGCCTATTCACAGGCACAAGAGGATTTGGGACCCGGGCTTGTCCAGAGGAGGAACATCTCATGGCTCTCGTCCTCGGCAGAGCCTGATTCCAAAAAGGCGCTCATCCGGCTCCTTGTCCCACACGGAAGGTGCGAGCCCGGAAAGCTGTTGCTGGTCTTGACCGTCCCCCTGCAGCCTATTCACAGGTTCAACAGGATCCGGGACCCGGGCTTGCCCAGAGGAGGAATATCTCATGGCTATTGTCCTTGGCAGGGCCTGTTTCCGAAAATGCACACGTCTGGCTCCTTGTCCCACACAGTAGGTGGCAGCCCTGAAAGCTGTTGCTGGTCTTCACCGTCCCCCTGCAGCCTATTCACAGGCACAACAGCATTCAGTACCCGGGATTGCCCAGAGGAGGAACATCTCATGGCTCTCGTCCTCCGCAGGTTCTGTTTCCAGAAAGGCACACGTCCGGCTTCTTGTCCCAAACGAAAGTTGGCAGCCCTGAAAGATGTTGCTGGTCTTCACCGTCCCCTGCAGCGTATTCACAGGCACAACAGGATTTGGGACTCGGGCTTGCCCAGAGGAGGAACATCTCATGACTCTCATCCTCGGCAAAGCCTGATTCCGAAAAGGCACACGTCCGGCTCCTTGTCCCAAACGGAAGGTGGCAGCCCTGAAAGGTGTTGCTGGTCTTCACCGTCCCCCTGCAGCCTATTCAGAGGCACAACAGCATTCATGACCAGGGCTTGCCCAGAGGAGGAACATCTCATGGCTCTCGTCCTCGGCAGAGCCAGTTTCCGAAAAGGCGCACGTCCGGCTCCTTGTCCCACACGGAATGTGGCAGCCCGGAAAGCTGTTGCTGGTCTTCACCATCCCCCTGCAGCCTATTCACAGGCACAAGAGGATTTGGGACCCGGGCTTACCCAGAGGAGGAACATCTCATGGCTCTCATCCTCGGCAGAGCCTGATTCCGAAAAGGCGCACGTCCGGCTCCTTGTCCCACACAGTAGGTGGCAGCCCTGAAAGCTGTTGCTGGTCTTCACCGTCCCCCTGCAGCCTATTCAGAGGCACAACAGCATTCAGGACCCGGGCTTGCCCAGAGTAGGAACATCTCATGGCTCTCGTCCTCGGCAGAGCCTGATTCCGAAAAGGCACACGTTCGACTCCTTGTCCCGCACGTAAGTTTGCAGCCCTGAATGCTGTTGCTGGTCTTCACCGTCCCCCTGCAGCCTACTCACAGGCACAACAGGATCTGGGACCCGGGCTTGTCCAGAGGACGAACATCTCATGGCTCTCGTCCTCGGCAGAGCCTAATTCCGAAACGGCACACGTCCGGCTCCTTTTCCCAAACGGAAGGTGGCATCCCTTAAAGATTTTGCTGGTCTTCACCGTCCCCCTGAAGCCTATTCAGAGGCACAACAGCATTCAGGACTCGGGCTTGCATAGAGGAGGAACATCTCATGGCTCTCGTCCTCGGCAGGGCCTGTTTCCAGAAAGGCACATGTCCGGCTCCTTGTCACAAACGAAAGGTGGCAGCCCTGAATGCTGTTGCTGGTCTTCACCATCCCCCTGCAGCCTATTTAGAGGCACAAGGGGATTCAGGACCCGGGCTTGCCTAGAGGAGGAACATCTCATGGTTCTCGTCCTTCGCAAGGCCTGTTTCCAGAAAGGCAGACGTCCGGCTCCTTGTCCCAAACGGAAGGTGGCAGCCCTGAATGCTGTTGCTGGTCTTCACCGTCCCCCTGCAGCCTATTCACTGGCACAACAGGATTCAGGACCCGGGCTTGCCCAGAGGAGGAACATCTCATGGCTCTCGTCCTCGGCAGATCCTCATTCCGAAACGGCACACCATCCGGCTCCTTTTCCCACACGGAAGGTGGCAGCCCTGAAAGCTGTTGCTGGTCTTCACCGTCCCCCTGCAGCCTATTCAGAGGCACAACAGGATTCAGGAGACGGGCTTGCCTAGAGGAGGAACATCTCATGGCTCTCTTCCTCCGCAGGGCCTGTTTCCAGAAAGGCACACGTCCGGCTCCTTGTCCCAAACGAAAGGTGGCAGCCCTGAAAGATGTTGCTGGTCTTCACCGACCCCTGCAGCGTATTCACAGGCACAACAGGATTTGGGACCCGGGCTTGCCCAGAGGAGGAACATCTCATGGCTCTCATCCTCGGCAGAGCCTGATTCCGAAAAGGCACACGTCCGGCTCCTTGTCCCACACGGAAGGTGGCAGCCCTGAAAGATGTTGCTGGTCTTCACCATCCCCCTGCAGCCTGTTCACAGGTACAACAGGATTCAGGAGCCGGGCTTGCCCAGAGGAGGAATATCTCATGGCTCTCGTTCTCGGCATAGCCAGTTTCCGAAAAGGCGCACGTCCGGCTCCTTGTCCCACACGGAATGTGGCAGCCCGGAAAGCTGTTGCTGGTCTTCGCCATCCCCCTGCAGCCTATTCACAGGCACAACAGGATGTGGGACTCGGGCTTGCTTAGAGGAGGAACATCTCATGGCTCTCATTCTCGGCAGAGCCTCATTCCGAAACGGCACACCGTCCGGCTCCTTGTCCCACACGGAAGGTGGTAGCCCTGAAAGCTGTTGCTGGTCTTCACCGTCCCCCTGCAGCCTATTCACAGGCACAAGGGGATTTGGGACCCGGGCTTGCCCAGAGGAGGAACATCTCATGGATCTCTTCCTCGGCAGGGGCTGTTTCTGAAAATGCACACGTCCGGCTCCTTGTACCACACGGAAGGTGGCAGCCATGAAAGCTGTTACTGGTCTTCACCGTCCCCGCTGCAGCGTATTCACAGGTACAACAGGATCTGGGACCCGGGCTTGACCACAGGAGGAATATCTCATGGCTCTTGTCCTTGGCAGAGCCAGTTTCCGAAAAGGCGCACGTCCGGCTCCTTGTCCCACACGGATTGTGGCAGCCCGGAAAGCTGTTGCTGGTCTTCACCACCCCCCTGCAGCCTATTCACAGGCACAAGAGGATTTGAGACCCGGGCTTGCCCAGAGGAGGAAGATCTCATGGCTTTCATCCTCGGCAGAGCCTGATTCCGAAAAGGCACACGTTCGACTCCTTGTCCCGCACGTAGGGTTGCAGCCCTGAATGCTGTTGCTGGTCTTCACCGTCCCCCTGCAGCCTATTCACAGGCACAACAGGATTCAGGAGCCGGGCTTGTCCAGAGGACGAACATCTCATGGCTCTCGTCCTCGGCAGGGCCTGTTTCCGAGAAGGCACACTGCCGGCTCCTTGTCCCACACGGAAGGTGGCAGCCCTGAAAGCTGTTGCTGGTCTTCACCGTCCACATGCAGCCTATTCACAGGCACAACAGCATTCAGGACCCGGGCAGGACCCGGGCTTGCCCAGAGGAGGAACATCTCATGGCTCTCTTCCTCGGCAGGGCCTGTTTCTTAAAAGGCACACGTCCGGCTCCTTGTCCCACACGGAAGGTGGCAGCCCTGAAAGATCTTGCTGGTCTTCAATGTCCCCCTGCAGCCTATTCAGAGGCACAACAGCATTCAGGACTCGGGCTTGCGTAGAGGAGGAACATTTCATGGCTCTCGTCCTCGGCAGGGCCTGTTTCCAGAAAGGCACACGTCCGGCTCCTTGTCCCAAACGAAAGGTGGCAGCCCTGAATGGTGTTGCTGGTCTTCACTGTCCCCCTGCAGCCTATTCAGAGGCACAACAGGATTCAGGGTACGGGCTTGCCTAGAGGTAGAACATCTCATGGCTCTCGTCCTCCGCAGGGCCTGTTTCCAGAAAGGCACACGTCCGGCTCCTTGTCCTAAAAGAAAGGTGGCAGCCCTGAAAGCTGTTGCTGGTCTTCACCTTCCCCATGCAGCCTATTCACAGGCACAACCGCACTGAGCATTTCTGCGTTCCCAGAGAAGAAACATCAAATGGTAATATTTCCTGTCGGAGCCTGTTCTTTAAAAAGCAAACGTCGGGCTCCTTGTCCCACATGGAAGGTGGCAACCCTGAAAGCTGTTGCTGGTCTTCACCTTCCCCGTGCAGCCTATTCACAGGCACAACAGGTATTGGCATCAGTGCTTGCTGAGAGAAGGAACATATCATAGTGCGCAACCCCGGCGGAGCCTGTTCTTTAAAAGGCAAACACCTGGTTCGTAGTCTCACACGGAAGGTGGCAGCCTGTTAAGCTGTTCATGCTCTTCACCTTCCCCGTGCAGTCTATTCGCAGGCACAACAGATACTGGCATCTCTGCTTGCCAAAAAAAGGAACATCTCACAATGCGCAACCCCGGCGTAGCCTATTCCTGAAATGGCAAAAGTCCGGCTCCTTGTCCCACAGTGAACGTGGCAGCCCGGAAAGCTGTTGCTGGTCTTCACCTTCCCCGTTCAGCCTATTCACAGGCACAACAGCACTGAGTATTTCTGCGTTGCCAGTGAAGGAACATCTCACGGTGCTGTTGCCCGGCAGAGCCTGTTCCTGAAAACGCAAACGACCAGCTCCTTGCCCCACAAGGAAGGTGGCAGTCCTGAAAGCTTTTCCTGGTCTTCGCATTTTCCGTTCAGTCTATTCGCAGGCACAACAGCTCTGAGCATTTCTGCATTCCCAGTGAAGGAATATCTCACGGTGCTGTTGCCCGGCAGAGCCTGTTCATGAAGAGGCAAATATCCGGCTCCTTGTCCCACATGGATGGTGGCAGCCCTGAAAGCTGTTGCCGGTCTTCACCTTCCCGGTGCAGCCTAATCACTAGAACAACAGCAGTGGGACTCTCTGCTTACACAGAGAAGCAATCTCTCACGGTGCTCTACCCCGGCGGACACTGTTCCCGAAAAGGCACACGTCCGGCTCCTTGTCCCACACGAAAGGTGGCAGCCCTGAAAGCTGTTGCTGGTCTTCACCTTCCCCATGCAGCCTATTCACAGGCACAACACGTATTGGCATTTGTGCTTGCCAAGACAAGGAATATCTCACGGTGCGCATCCCCTCCTTTGCCTTTCCTGAAAAGGCAAATGTCCTGCTCCTTGTCCAACACGGAAGGTGACAGCCCTGAAAGTTGTTGCTGCTCTTCACTTTCCCCGTGCAGCCTATTCACAGGCACAACAGCACTGAGCATCTCTGCTTTCCCAGAGAAGGAACATCTCGAGGTGCACATCCTCAGCAGAACCTCTTCCAGAAAAGGCAAACATGCGGCTCCTTGTCCCACACGGAAGGTGGCAGCCCTGAAAGCTGTTGCCGGTCTTCACCTTCCCCGTGCAGCCTATTCACAAGAACAACAGGTCTTGGCAACAGTGCTTGCCAAGAGAAGGAACATCTCACGGTGCGCATCCTCGGCAGAGCCTCTTCCATAAAAAGCAACCGTCCAGCTCCTTGTCCCACACGGAAGGTGGCAGCCCTGAAAGCTGTTGCTGCTCTTCACCTTCCCCGTTCAGCCATTTAACAGGCACAACAGCACTGAGCATCTCTGCTTTCCCAAAGGAGTAACATCTCATGTTGTGCATCCTTGGCAGAGACTCTTCCTGGAGGGCAAACTTCCCACTCCTTGTCCCACACGGAAGGTGGCAGCCCTCAAAGATGTTGCTGCTCTTAACCTTCCCCGTGCAGCCAATTCACAGGCACAAAAGGTACTGGCATCTCTGCTTGCCAAAAAAAGGAACATCTCACAATGCGCAAGCCCGGAGGAGCCTGTTCCTGAAATGGCAAACGTCCAGCTCCTTGCCCCACAGTGAACGTGGCAGCCTGGAGAGCTGTTGCTGGTCTTAATCTTCCCCGTTCATCCAAGTCACAGGCACAACAGCACTGAGCATCTCTGCTTTCCCAGAGGAGGAACATCTCACGGTGCGCATCCCCGCCGGAGCCTCTTCAGGAAAGGCAAACTTCCGGCTCCTTGTTTCACACGGAAGGTGGCAGCCCTGAAAGCTGTTGCTGGTCTTCACTTTCCCCTTGCAGCCTATTCACACCACAACAACACTGAGCATCTCTGCTTTCCCAAAGAAGAAACATCTCACGGTGCGCATCCCCCCGGAGACTCTTCCCGAAAAGGCAAACGTCTGGCTCCTTGTCCCACAAGAAGGTGTCAGCCCTGAAAGCTGTTGCTGGTCTTCACCTTCCCCGTGCAGCCTATTCAGAGGCACAACAGGTATTGGCATCTGTGCTTGCCAAGAGAGGAATATCTCACAGTGCGCATCCCCGACGGAGCCTCTTCCATAAAAGTCAAACGTCCGGCTCCTTGTCCCACATGGAAGGTGGCACCCCTGAAAGCTGTTGCTGGTCTTCACCTACCCCTTGCAGCCTAATCACAGGCACAACACTGAGCATCCCTGCTTTCCCAGAGAAGGAACATCTCATGGTGTGCATCCTATACAGAGTCTCTTCCCAAAAAGACAAACGTCCGGCTCCTTGTCCCACACGTAAAGTGTCTGCCCTAAAAGTTGTTACTGGTCTTCACATTCCCCGTGCAGCCTATTCGCCAGTAAAACTGGTATTGGCATCTGAGCTTGCTGAGAGAAGGAACATCTCACGGTGCGGATCCTCGGCAGAGCCTCTTCCCGAAAAAACAAACCCCTGGCTTCTTGTCCCACACTGCAGTTGGCAGCTCGGAGAGCTGTTGCTGGTCTTCACTTTCCCCGTGCAGCCTATTCACAGGCACAACAGCACTGAGCATTTCTGCGTTCCCAGAGAAGAAACATCAAAGGGTAATATTTCCTGTCGGAGCCTGTTCTTTAAAAAGCAAACGTCGGGCTCCTTGTCCCACATGGAAGGTGGCAACCCTGAAAGCTGTTGCTGGTCTTCACCTTCCCCGTGCAGCCTATTCACAGGCACAAAAGCATTGAGCATTTGTGCGTTCCCAGAGAAGGCACATCTCACGACGCGCATCCTCGGCAGAGCCTGTTCCTGAAAAGTCAAACGTCCGGCTCCTTGTCCCACACGGAAGATGGCAGACCTGAAAGCTGTTGCTGGTCTTCACCTTCCCCATGCAGCCTATTCACAGGCACAACACGTATTGGCATTTGTGCTTGCCAAGACAAGGAATATCTCACGGTGCGCATCCCCTCCTTTGCCTTTCCTGAAAAGGCAAATGTCCTGCTCCTTGTCCAACACGGAAGGTGTAGGGATTGGCGCTCGGAAGATCTCGCGATGTACGGAAAGAGAAGGGTTAAAGGAGGCGGGATGACCGACAGACAGTATGTAAGGGCGTGACGCAGTTGAATAAACGCCATTTGCAGCATCCTCATATTGGTGTCAGCGCTCTGTGGCCCAGGGTATGGTGGACCCTGTGCCGAGTCCCACGGGGTGATCAGACGAATGTCTACAAGTGGTGACCCCGGTGTGATTGGACATCGGCGGATTACGCGGGGCGTAATCGAAGGCCTGGCCAGGCATGGAAGGAGTCCTGAAGGTGTTGGACTCATGCTCTAGAGAGGTAAAAATCCCTATTGGACAAAAAGAAGCGAAAGCTTGCCTAGAGCGGCTCCTGAAAGAGGAAGCGATAGAGCGCCCGGGGGACATATTGTCTCCTGAGTGCTGGCCGAAATGCACCGCGGCTTTAGCGGAACGGGCTATGGCGACGCAGCATGGTCCGGAGTTAAAGACGTGGGGGCGGATTAGGGCGATTTTCAGGAAAGTGCGGGAGGAGGGCTTAACATGGAAGGAAGCAAAGAGATTGATGCACGCGCAGGTGGATCGGGGCGTGCAGGCGGATGGGGAGGCGCGGACAGAAGGGCTGACGGAGGTAGCGGAGCAGACGCCTCTGGTGCTCCCAGTGCAGCCGTCGGCACCGGCCGAACCACCGGGATACCCTTGGGAGGAGTTTGAACGGGAGCGTGAACGGGCGAGAGAGGAGGAGCGGGAGAAAGAGCGACAGTTAATTCAGGAGGCAGAGGAACCCGTGGCTGAGCAAAGGAGACGGGAGAAGGAGAGGCAGAGACTAGAGGAGGCGGAGAGGGCTGTGATGAAGGGATCAGAAAAGGGGCAGGTAGAGGAGGGAGCGGTTCCCCTGTATGATCCGGAGGATTGGGTGCCGGGACGTGTTTTGCGAACCGCGCCACAAGCTCACCCTAAGATGGCGCCGACATCCGCTTTCTCCCCGGATGTCTCTCCGGAGGTCGGGAGAGGCGGAGCACGGCCAAAGGAAGGAGGAAGGAAAGTCAGGACACCCCCTCTTACGCGCGTAGCGGAAGAGGAAGAGAGTGGGCCGGACTCAATCGAGGGGTCGGCTCAACGGTTAGAGGAGGCGTGGCAACTGGTGGGCGGAAACCGCTGTCGTCCGCCGCACGCAGCGGTAAAACAAAAGGCTATCTCCGGCTGTAAGGCGCAGTCGGCAGCAGCCAGTGAAAAGGCAACGCCTATGCCTTTAATACCTGCGTCCGACCCAGCTACAGATCCGCTGCAGATGTTGCAGCGAGTAGTAGAGGAGATACAGGAGCAGGTGAAGCAACAGCGGCAGCTGCTACAAGCAGCTGGGGAACAGAAAGGAGTCCCCAATTCACCGAAGGTCACGTTGCCAGACTGGAAAATTGTAGCAAAGGAATGTGTTATGGACGGCATACGCTTTGAAGGACCCCCTTTAGTTTGCCCAGTCCGAGCTGGTCCAGGTGGTGTAGGGGTGGAGTGGTCTCCGTTAGATAGCAAGCTTTTGCAACAAGTGAAGAAGGCCGTGGATGAATACGGCTTAGGACATCCCATGACAGGCTCTCTTTTAGATGTGGTTTTTTCAGGTTCACTGACTCCCTGGGATTCGCGACAGTTTTGCAGTATGATTTTGACTCCCACTTTTTTTTTGATTTGGAAAGAAGCTTGGACAAACAAGTTGCAGGCAGCACTAGTTGAGGCCCAACAAGAAAGACCCAACCCATTACCTAATTCGTCAGTACAGCGTCTGCGAGGGTCAGACCCTGGTCAGCTGACGCCGCAGCAACAGGCGGGACAACTTACAGCTAGGGAATTAACAACGTCGACGCGGGCAGCGCGTGCAGCCTTGACAGCTGTTGCACCCCTGATGACTCCAAAGGAGCCATGGACGAAAATCAAGCAAGGGGTAGCGGAGGAATTCCCAAAATTTTGTGACCGGTTACAGGGAGCCATAGAGCAGGCGCATCTCCCTGATTCAGCTAAAGGACCAGTATTGTTGGAGTGTGTTAGACAGCAGGCGAATGAAACTACAAAAGCGGTCTTACGGACAGTGCCTCTGGGGGCATCCCTTGGAGTGATGGTAGAGGCAGTATTGAAGAAGCAGCGGGAGGTTCCTGATTCAGTGGTACAGTCAGTTGTGGCTGCAGTAAGGGCTCCGGAGCTAAAAGGTAGCTCCAGACAGGTGGTTTGCTACCGTTGTGGTCGCAAAGGGCATAAGAGAGATCAATGCAAAGCAGAGAAGCGTGAGTCAGGAGGTCCTCCGGGGCCTTGTTGGAAATGCGGACAAACAGGACATCTGGCAAAGACCTGCCAAGCGGGAAACGGCTTTCGGGGGAGACAGCGGGGCATGCCTCCCCCCACCTCACAAGAGCCCCGCAACGCGTCCTCCGCAACGGCGATGGAGCAGTCGCGGAACCCCAAGTGGCCTTGGTGTTAGATTGCTGGGACAGGCCACATGTACAGGTCTGTATACGGATAGTGGCCGACAACATCACACCACGTGAGCTGTGGTGTTCTGCACTCGTGGATACAGGTGCTGATGTCTCATGTCTTCCTCATGGTATGTGGCCAGATTCTTGGCCTACTGTACAAAGCCGCTTAGAAGGACTGGGTGGTAACTCTCTGTCAGAACATTCACTGCTGGCTTGTTGGGTTTCTGCCCAGGACTCCGACGGGTCAGTCTTGGTTGCTAATGTCAGACCGCATAAGGCACAGGTGTCTGAGCCTTTACTTGGCCGTGACGTGTTGCAACAATGGGGTGTCCGCTTGTCAAATTTTTGAGTGGGGCCACTGTCTACCTGATGCGCCGCGAGCTTGCGGTATGTATGAAGTGGAAAACCACTGATCCGGTTTGGGTAGAACAGTGGC
Organism: Astur gentilis; assembly: GCF_929443795.1. Taxonomy (NCBI): domain Eukaryota; kingdom Metazoa; phylum Chordata; class Aves; order Accipitriformes; family Accipitridae; genus Astur; species Astur gentilis. The sequence goes on from NC_064914.1 coordinate 7,527,185, forward strand.
CCCTCACGCAAGAAAAATTACTAGCGGCGACTGAAATAGTAAATAGAGAACTCAAAAAGGGACACCTTGTTGAGAGCACTAGTCCATGGAATACACCCATTTTTGTTGTCCCAAAGAAGGACAAGAACAAATGGCGGCTACTACAGGACTTGCGGGCCGTCAATGCGGTATTGGAAGACATGGGGCCTTTGCAACCCGGGCTGCCTATTCCCTCTGCCCTGCCAGATGGCTGGCCAATTTTGATCATGGACATTAAAGATTGTTTTTTCTCTATCCCGTTGGCAGAGGAAGACCAAGAAAAGTTTGCTTTTACACTCCCAGCGACCAACCTGGCTGAACCAGCAAAGCCGTATCAGTGGACAGTTTTGCCGCAAGGCATGAAAAATTCACCAACCTTGTGTCAAAGGGCAGTGGCCCTTGCCCTGCAGCCGGTAAGACAAAACAATTCTCAGTTGGTCATCTATCACTATATGGATGATATTTTGGTGGCAGCGCCTTCGGAGGAGTCCCTCCGTTCTGGTGAGCAACAAATTTTACAGGCTCTGCAAGCGGAAGGCCTAGAAGTGCAAGAGGCTAAGACGCAAAAAGGGCCAGCCTGTAAGTATTTAGGGCTCAGCATTGGCCCTCATGCAGTCCGAGCACAACAGCAGATCTTGGAGCCAGTCGTTAATACTTTACATGACTTACAGAAATTAGTTGGAGCTTTGCAGTGGTTAAATGGTGTCTTGCCCATTCCTCCCGATTGGATGAGTCCTCTATATGAGCTCTTGAGAGGACACCACCCGTGGGAGAAAAGGACTTTGACTCAGGAAGCAAAGAACTCATTGAATAGAATTGCAGAACTCATGAGTGTAGAAAGCTTGCACAGATGGCAGCCAAAAGAACCATTGCAACTGTATTTGAGCCTGACAAAGAAGGGTGCTATTGGACTAGTAGGCCAAGGTGAACCCTCGAAGCCTAGGGCTCTATGGTGGATTACATCCACCCAGATAAAAACGGCTTTTCAAGCCTATTCAAAGGCACTGGCATTGTTGATTTTGCGGGGCCGCGAAGTAACCCGTAGAGTGTTTGGGAAAGAGCCAGACAGAATCTGGCTGCCGGTACGTGCGGAAACATGGCAAAGGAACCTGAGCCAACAGGACGAACTGGCTTTGGCCTTTGAGGGTTTTGTGGGACACCTAGCGTATGGGCCCACTCTTGAGGCAAAGACCTTTTTGCCATTACTGTGTCTGAAGCCAGTCCTACGCATCAGTGAACAACCGGTGCAAGGTCCTACTCTGTTTACAGATGCGTCTTCACAGACGCAGCGAGCAGTAGTTGTATGGCAAGAAGGCACTGATTGGAAAAGAATGGTATACCAGGATGAATCGTGCTCAGTGCAGAAACTCGAAGCCCATGGGATTCGCATGGCTCTTTCCTTGTTTCCTGAACAGCCCTCGAACATTGTAACAGATTCGATATATGTGGCGAAACTGATACACACTATGGCAGAATCTGGCTGGCCTATTTCAGACGTAGCCGTCATGTTGGAAGCAGCGCTTACGCGACGTTCTGCGCCCGTATCAATTATTCATGTGACAGCGCACACGAATCATTCAGGGTTCTATTATGATGGAAATCGTCGCGCTGACCTAGCTGCTCGTCAGGTGAACACTCTACAGCAGGCCCGGCAGTTACACCATGACTTACACATTGGGGCAAAGGCACTGTCACGGCACTGTGACATTCCCTTACACCAGGCACGGGACGTTGTGGCTACTTGTCCTCACTGTCAGCATGCTCCTTTGTGGCTCGCGGGAGTGAATCCGCGGGGGCTAGAGCCCTCGGAGTTATGGCAAACTGATTTCACCATGTATCCACCCTTTCAGCCATCCCCTCACATTGCGGTCACCATCGACACCTGCAGTGGCGTTCTCGTTGCGACTCTTCACAGAAAGGTTACGGCCCGTGCTGCGCAACAACATTGGCTGACTGCCATGGCGTGGTTAGGTTGCCCACGCACTATCAAAACAGATAATGGGTCCTGTTTTACCGCAGCTTCTACCCAACAGTGGGCAGATCGTTGGGGAATCCGACTGCTTCACGGTATTCCCTATAACAGTCAGGGACAGGCCATTGTAGAACGCGCACATCGCACATTAAAAGCCAAGCTTGATGTTCTTAGGGAGGGGGAGCAGGTACCCCAAGAGACAGACCCTCTTGACCACGAAAATCATCAGCAACAAAATCCCAAATGCCGACGTTCTGCTCGTGAGACCCCTGTGCACCGTAATGCACGGTTGTTGGCTTTAGCACTATTTGCACTCAATCAGTTTGCCCGTGGTACAGAGTCACAGAGTCCAATGCAGAAGCATTGGCAACAGGCGATAAGGGGAGTAGGGCCACCAGTATTGGTCCGTGACCCAGAAACAGGAAAGTGGGAAGGAGGGTGGCGCTTGGTGACACAGGGAAGAGGGTATACTGCAGTACGATCATCAGAGCACCCAGACTCACGTGTGCGCTGGGTGCCGTCTCGGTGGTTGAAACCAGACCTCAGTCAATAACGATTTGTTGTGAGTTATTTTGCAGGATGCCGTTCAGAAGATCATCTGAGTACCTGCACTGTGGTCGTTGTGACCCTTGGGTGCTTGTCAAGTATGACCGCTGTGGACAACAACTCTGGAGACGCACCAACCGAGCATCAAAATGGTGTGACCGATGTTTTGAACACCGCAGATCCACTTTACAGCAACCGCTGTGTGTACCCCATAAGCAGGGGACTATGATATGCTTTTAGACAAAGCCAATCAATTACAGGAGGCAGGTGACAGTGGCATGACAATCTCCTCTCGTCGACCTGGCAATGGCTCCTGTCTTTGATTGACTGAAAAACGTTGACCCTATTTGGAATCCTTTTGGTGGTAGTTATTATGGTTTGTTGTGGGATACCAGCACTGACTGTTTGCGTGCGGAAACTCTTTATACAGAGTGCGGGTACCCACCAGTACACGAATTACCATGAGGTGGTGGGATCACTTATAGCTGTAACGCCAGTTTGTACCGTCGGTCATCCGCCATAGTGAGGGGGGACTTGTAGGGATTGGCGCTAGGAAGATCTCGCGATGTACGGAAAGAGAAGGGTTAAAGGAGGCGGGATGACCGACAGACAGTATGTAAGGGCGTGACGCAGTTGAATAAACGCCATTTGCAGCATCCTCATATTGGTGTCAGCGCTCTGTGGCCCAGGGTATGGTGGACCCTGTGCCGAGTCCCACGGGGTGATCAGACGAATGTCTACAAGTGGTGACCCCGGTGTGATTGGACATCGGCGGATTACGCGGGGCGTAATCGAAGGCCTGGCCAGGCATGGAAGGAGTCCTGAAGGTGTTGGACTCATGCTCTAGAGAGGTAAAAATCCCTATTGGACAAAAAGAAGCGAAAGCTTGCCTAGAGCGGCTCCTGAAAGAGGAAGCGATAGAGCGCCCGGGGGACATATTGTCTCCTGAGTGCTGGCCGAAATGCACCGCGGCTTTAGCGGAACGGGCTATGGCGACGCAGCATGGTCCGGAGTTAAAGACGTGGGGGCGGATTAGGGCGATTTTCAGGAAAGTGCGGGAGGAGGGCTTAACATGGAAGGAAGCAAAGAGATTGATGCACGCGCAGGTGGATCGGGGCGTGCAGGCGGATGGGGAGGCGCGGACAGAAGGGCTGACGGAGGTAGCGGAGCAGACGCCTCTGGTGCTCCCAGTGCAGCCGTCGGCACCGGCCGAACCACCGGGATACCCTTGGGAGGAGTTTGAACGGGAGCGTGAACGGGCGAGAGAGGAGGAGCGGGAGAAAGAGCGACAGTTAATTCAGGAGGCAGAGGAACCCGTGGCTGAGCAAAGGAGACGGGAGAAGGAGAGGCAGAGACTAGAGGAGGCGGAGAGGGCTGTGATGAAGGGATCAGAAAAGGGGCAGGTAGAGGAGGGAGCGGTTCCCCTGTATGATCCGGAGGATTGGGTGCCGGGACGTGTTTTGCGAACCGCGCCACAAGCTCACCCTAAGATGGCGCCGACATCCGCTTTCTCCCCGGATGTCTCTCCGGAGGTCGGGAGAGGCGGAGCACGGCCAAAGGAAGGAGGAAGGAAAGTCAGGACACCCCCTCTTACGCGCGTAGCGGAAGAGGAAGAGAGTGGGCCGGACTCAATCGAGGGGTCGGCTCAACGGTTAGAGGAGGCGTGGCAACTGGTGGGCGGAAACCGCTGTCGTCCGCCGCACGCAGCGGTAAAACAAAAGGCTATCTCCGGCTGTAAGGCGCAGTCGGCAGCAGCCAGTGAAAAGGCAACGCCTATGCCTTTAATACCTGCGTCCGACCCAGCTACAGATCCGCTGCAGATGTTGCAGCGAGTAGTAGAGGAGATACAGGAGCAGGTGAAGCAACAGCGGCAGCTGCTACAAGCAGCTGGGGAACAGAAAGGAGTCCCCAATTCACCGAAGGTCACGTTGCCAGACTGGAAAATTGTAGCAAAGGAATGTGTTATGGACGGCATACGCTTTGAAGGACCCCCTTTAGTTTGCCCAGTCCGAGCTGGTCCAGGTGGTGTAGGGGTGGAGTGGTCTCCGTTAGATAGCAAGCTTTTGCAACAAGTGAAGAAGGCCGTGGATGAATACGGCTTAGGACATCCCATGACAGGCTCTCTTTTAGATGTGGTTTTTTCAGGTTCACTGACTCCCTGGGATTCGCGACAGTTTTGCAGTATGATTTTGACTCCCACTTTTTTTTTGATTTGGAAAGAAGCTTGGACAAACAAGTTGCAGGCAGCACTAGTTGAGGCCCAACAAGAAAGACCCAACCCATTACCTAATTCGTCAGTACAGCGTCTGCGAGGGTCAGACCCTGGTCAGCTGACGCCGCAGCAACAGGCGGGACAACTTACAGCTAGGGAATTAACAACGTCGACGCGGGCAGCGCGTGCAGCCTTGACAGCTGTTGCACCCCTGATGACTCCAAAGGAGCCATGGACGAAAATCAAGCAAGGGGTAGCGGAGGAATTCCCAAAATTTTGTGACCGGTTACAGGGAGCCATAGAGCAGGCGCATCTCCCTGATTCAGCTAAAGGACCAGTATTGTTGGAGTGTGTTAGACAGCAGGCGAATGAAACTACAAAAGCGGTCTTACGGACAGTGCCTCTGGGGGCATCCCTTGGAGTGATGGTAGAGGCAGTATTGAAGAAGCAGCGGGAGGTTCCTGATTCAGTGGTACAGTCAGTTGTGGCTGCAGTAAGGGCTCCGGAGCTAAAAGGTAGCTCCAGACAGGTGGTTTGCTACCGTTGTGGTCGCAAAGGGCATAAGAGAGATCAATGCAAAGCAGAGAAGCGTGAGTCAGGAGGTCCTCCGGGGCCTTGTTGGAAATGCGGACAAACAGGACATCTGGCAAAGACCTGCCAAGCGGGAAACGGCTTTCGGGGGAGACAGCGGGGCATGCCTCCCCCCACCTCACAAGAGCCCCGCAACGCGTCCTCCGCAACGGCGATGGAGCAGTCGCGGAACCCCAAGTGGCCTTGGTGTTAGATTGCTGGGACAGGCCACATGTACAGGTCTGTATACGGATAGTGGCCGACAACATCACACCACGTGAGCTGTGGTGTTCTGCACTCGTGGATACAGGTGCTGATGTCTCATGTCTTCCTCATGGTATGTGGCCAGATTCTTGGCCTACTGTACAAAGCCGCTTAGAAGGACTGGGTGGTAACTCTCTGTCAGAACATTCACTGCTGGCTTGTTGGGTTTCTGCCCAGGACTCCGACGGGTCAGTCTTGGTTGCTAATGTCAGACCGCATAAGGCACAGGTGTCTGAGCCTTTACTTGGCCGTGACGTGTTGCAACAATGGGGTGTCCGCTTGTCAAATTTTTGAGTGGGGCCACTGTCTACCTGATGCGCCGCGAGCTTGCGGTATGTATGAAGTGGAAAACCACTGATCCGGTTTGGGTAGAACAGTGGCCCCTCACGCAAGAAAAATTACTAGCGGCGACTGAAATAGTAAATAGAGAACTCAAAAAGGGACACCTTGTTGAGAGCACTAGTCCATGGAATACACCCATTTTTGTTGTCCCAAAGAAGGACAAGAACAAATGGCGGCTACTACAGGACTTGCGGGCCGTCAATGCGGTATTGGAAGACATGGGGCCTTTGCAACCCGGGCTGCCTATTCCCTCTGCCCTGCCAGATGGCTGGCCAATTTTGATCATGGACATTAAAGATTGTTTTTTCTCTATCCCGTTGGCAGAGGAAGACCAAGAAAAGTTTGCTTTTACACTCCCAGCGACCAACCTGGCTGAACCAGCAAAGCCGTATCAGTGGACAGTTTTGCCGCAAGGCATGAAAAATTCACCAACCTTGTGTCAAAGGGCAGTGGCCCTTGCCCTGCAGCCGGTAAGACAAAACAATTCTCAGTTGGTCATCTATCACTATATGGATGATATTTTGGTGGCAGCGCCTTCGGAGGAGTCCCTCCGTTCTGGTGAGCAACAAATTTTACAGGCTCTGCAAGCGGAAGGCCTAGAAGTGCAAGAGGCTAAGACGCAAAAAGGGCCAGCCTGTAAGTATTTAGGGCTCAGCATTGGCCCTCATGCAGTCCGAGCACAACAGCAGATCTTGGAGCCAGTCGTTAATACTTTACATGACTTACAGAAATTAGTTGGAGCTTTGCAGTGGTTAAATGGTGTCTTGCCCATTCCTCCCGATTGGATGAGTCCTCTATATGAGCTCTTGAGAGGACACCACCCGTGGGAGAAAAGGACTTTGACTCAGGAAGCAAAGAACTCATTGAATAGAATTGCAGAACTCATGAGTGTAGAAAGCTTGCACAGATGGCAGCCAAAAGAACCATTGCAACTGTATTTGAGCCTGACAAAGAAGGGTGCTATTGGACTAGTAGGCCAAGGTGAACCCTCGAAGCCTAGGGCTCTATGGTGGATTACATCCACCCAGATAAAAACGGCTTTTCAAGCCTATTCAAAGGCACTGGCATTGTTGATTTTGCGGGGCCGCGAAGTAACCCGTAGAGTGTTTGGGAAAGAGCCAGACAGAATCTGGCTGCCGGTACGTGCGGAAACATGGCAAAGGAACCTGAGCCAACAGGACGAACTGGCTTTGGCCTTTGAGGGTTTTGTGGGACACCTAGCGTATGGGCCCACTCTTGAGGCAAAGACCTTTTTGCCATTACTGTGTCTGAAGCCAGTCCTACGCATCAGTGAACAACCGGTGCAAGGTCCTACTCTGTTTACAGATGCGTCTTCACAGACGCAGCGAGCAGTAGTTGTATGGCAAGAAGGCACTGATTGGAAAAGAATGGTATACCAGGATGAATCGTGCTCAGTGCAGAAACTCGAAGCCCATGGGATTCGCATGGCTCTTTCCTTGTTTCCTGAACAGCCCTCGAACATTGTAACAGATTCGATATATGTGGCGAAACTGATACACACTATGGCAGAATCTGGCTGGCCTATTTCAGACGTAGCCGTCATGTTGGAAGCAGCGCTTACGCGACGTTCTGCGCCCGTATCAATTATTCATGTGACAGCGCACACGAATCATTCAGGGTTCTATTATGATGGAAATCGTCGCGCTGACCTAGCTGCTCGTCAGGTGAACACTCTACAGCAGGCCCGGCAGTTACACCATGACTTACACATTGGGGCAAAGGCACTGTCACGGCACTGTGACATTCCCTTACACCAGGCACGGGACGTTGTGGCTACTTGTCCTCACTGTCAGCATGCTCCTTTGTGGCTCGCGGGAGTGAATCCGCGGGGGCTAGAGCCCTCGGAGTTATGGCAAACTGATTTCACCATGTATCCACCCTTTCAGCCATCCCCTCACATTGCGGTCACCATCGACACCTGCAGTGGCGTTCTCGTTGCGACTCTTCACAGAAAGGTTACGGCCCGTGCTGCGCAACAACATTGGCTGACTGCCATGGCGTGGTTAGGTTGCCCACGCACTATCAAAACAGATAATGGGTCCTGTTTTACCGCAGCTTCTACCCAACAGTGGGCAGATCGTTGGGGAATCCGACTGCTTCACGGTATTCCCTATAACAGTCAGGGACAGGCCATTGTAGAACGCGCACATCGCACATTAAAAGCCAAGCTTGATGTTCTTAGGGAGGGGGAGCAGGTACCCCAAGAGACAGACCCTCTTGACCACGAAAATCATCAGCAACAAAATCCCAAATGCCGACGTTCTGCTCGTGAGACCCCTGTGCACCGTAATGCACGGTTGTTGGCTTTAGCACTATTTGCACTCAATCAGTTTGCCCGTGGTACAGAGTCACAGAGTCCAATGCAGAAGCATTGGCAACAGGCGATAAGGGGAGTAGGGCCACCAGTATTGGTCCGTGACCCAGAAACAGGAAAGTGGGAAGGAGGGTGGCGCTTGGTGACACAGGGAAGAGGGTATACTGCAGTACGATCATCAGAGCACCCAGACTCACGTGTGCGCTGGGTGCCGTCTCGGTGGTTGAAACCAGACCTCAGTCAATAACGATTTGTTGTGAGTTATTTTGCAGGATGCCGTTCAGAAGATCATCTGAGTACCTGCACTGTGGTCGTTGTGACCCTTGGGTGCTTGTCAAGTATGACCGCTGTGGACAACAACTCTGGAGACGCACCAACCGAGCATCAAAATGGTGTGACCGATGTTTTGAACACCGCAGATCCACTTTACAGCAACCGCTGTGTGTACCCCATAAGCAGGGGACTATGATATGCTTTTAGACAAAGCCAATCAATTACAGGAGGCAGGTGACAGTGGCATGACAATCTCCTCTCGTCGACCTGGCAATGGCTCCTGTCTTTGATTGACTGAAAAACGTTGACCCTATTTGGAATCCTTTTGGTGGTAGTTATTATGGTTTGTTGTGGGATACCAGCACTGACTGTTTGCGTGCGGAAACTCTTTATACAGAGTGCGGGTACCCACCAGTACACGAATTACCATGAGGTGGTGGGATCACTTATAGCTGTAACGCCAGTTTGTACCGTCGGTCATCCGCCATAGTGAGGGGGGACTTGTAGGGATTGGCGCTAGGAAGATCTCGCGATGTACGGAAAGAGAAGGGTTAAAGGAGGCGGGATGACCGACAGACAGTATGTAAGGGCGTGACGCAGTTGAATAAACGCCATTTGCAGCATCCTCATATTGGTGTCAGTGCTCTGTGGCCCAGGGTATGGTGGACCCTGTGCCGAGTCCCACGGGGTGATCAGACGAATGTCTACAGGAAGGTGACAGCCCTGAAAGTTGTTGCTGCTCTTCACTTTCCCCGTGCAGCCTATTCACAGGCACAACAGCACTGAGCATCTCTGCTTTCCCAGAGAAGGAACATCTCATGGTGCGCATCCTTGGCAGAGCCTCTTCCTGAAAGGCAAACACACGGCTCCTTGTCCCACACGGAAGGTGGCAGCCCTGAAAGCTGTTGCTGATGTTCACCTTCCCCGTGCAGCCTATTCACATGCACAATAGCAGTGAGCATTTCTGCATTCCCAGAGAAGAAACATCTCATGGTGCTGTTTCCCGGCGGAGCCTGTTCCTGAAAAGGCAAACCTCCGTGTTCTTGTCTGACACGGAAGGTGTCAGCCCGGAATGCTTTTGCTAGTCGTTACCTTCCTCGTGCAGCCTATTGGCAGGCACAACAAGTTTTGGCATTTGTACTTCCCCAGAGAAGGAATATCTCACGGTGCGCATCCTCGGCAGAGCCTGTTCCCAAAAAGGCAAACGTCCAGCTCCTTGTCCCAAACGGACGGTGGCAGCCCTGAAAGCTGTTGCTGGTCTTCACCTTCCCCGTGCAGCCTATTCACAGGAACAACAGGTCTTGGCAACAGTGCTTGCAAAGAGAAGAAACATCTCACAGTGCGCACCCTTGGCAGAGCCTGTTCCCGAAAAGGCAAACATCCGGCCCCTTCCTTCACACGGAAGGTGGCAGCCCTGAAAGCTGTTGCTGCTCTTCACCTTCCCCGTTCAGCCATTTAACAGGCACAACAGCACTGAGCATCTCTGCTTTCCCAAAGGAGTAACATCTCATGTTGTGCATCCTTGGCAGAGACTCTTCCTGGAAGGCAAACTTCCCACTCCTTGTCCCACACGGAAGGTGGCAGCCCTCAAAGATGTTGCTGCTCTTAACCTTCCCCGTGCAGCCAATTCACAGGCACAAAAGGTACTGGCATCTCTGCTTGCCAAAAAAAGGAACATCTCACAATGCGCAAGCCCGGAGGAGCCTGTTCCTGAAATGGCAAACGTCCAGCTCCTTGTCCCACAGTGAACGTGGCAGCCCGGAGAGCTGTTGCTGGTCTTAATCTTCCCCGTTCATCCAAGTCACAGGCACAACAGCACTGAGCATCTCTGCTTTCCCAGAGGAGGAACATCTCACGGTGCGCATCCCCGCCGGAGCCTCTTCAGGAAAGGCAAACTTCCGGCTCCTTGTTTCACACGGAAGGTGGCAGCCCTGAAAGCTGTTGCTGGTCTTCACCTTCCCCGTGCAGCCTATTCACAGGCACAACAGGATTTGGCATCAGTGCTTGCTGAGAGAAGGAACATATCATAGTGCGCAACCCCGGCGGAGCCTGTTCTTGAAAAGGCAAACACCTGGTTCGTAGTCTCACACGGAAGGTGGCAGCCCTGAAAGCTGTTGCTGGTCTTCACTTTCCCCTTGCAGCCTATTCACACCACAACAACACTGAGCATCTCTGCTTTCCCAAAGAAGAAACATCTCACGGTGCGCATCCCCCCGGAGACTCTTCCCGAAAAGGCAAACGTCTGGCTCCTTGTCCCACATGGAAGGTGTCAGCCCTGAAAGCTGTTGCTGGTCTTCACCTTCCCCATGCAGCCTATTCAGAGGCACAACAGGTATTGGCATCTGTGCTTGCCAAGAGAGGAATATCTCACAGTGCGCATCCCCGACGGAGCCTCTTCCATAAAAGTCAAACGTCCGGCTCCTTGTCCCACATGGAAGGTGGCACCCCTGAAAGCTGTTGCTGGTCTTCACCTACCCCTTGCAGCCTAATCACAGGCACAACACTGAGCATCCCTGCTTTCCCAGAGAAGGAACATCTCATGGTGTGCATCCTATACAGAGTCTCTTCCCAAAAAGACAAACGTCCGGCTCCTTGTCCCACACGTAAAGTGTCTGCCCTAAAAGTTGTTACTGGTCTTCACATTCCCCGTGCAGCCTATTCGCCAGTAAAACTGGTATTGGCATCTGAGCTTGCTGAGAGAAGGAACATCTCACGGTGCGGATCCTCGGCAGAGCCTCTTCCCGAAAAAACAAACCCCTGGCTTCTTGTCCCACACTGCAGTTGGCAGCTCGGAGAGCTGTTGCTGGTCTTCACTTTCCCCGTGCAGCCTATTCACAGGCACAACAGCACTGAGCATTTCTGCGTTCCCAGAGAAGAAACATCAAATGGTAATATTTCCTGTCGGAGCCTGTTCTTTAAAAAGCAAACGTCGGGCTCCTTGTCCCACATGGAAGGTGGCAACCCTGAAAGCTGTTGCTGGTCTTCACCTTCCCCGTGCAGCCTATTCACAGGCACAAAAGCATTGAGCATTTGTGCGTTCCCAGAGAAGGAACATCTCACGACGCGCATCCTCGGCAGAGCCTGTTCCTGAAAAGTCAAACGTCCGGCTCCTTGTCCCACACGGAAGATGGCAGACCTGAAAGCTGTTGCTGGTCTTCACCGTCCCCCTGCAGCCTATTCACAGGCACAAGGGGATTTGGGACCCGGGCTTGCCCAGAGGAGGAACATCTCATGGATCTCTTCCTCGGCAGGGCCTGTTTCTGAAAATGCACACGTCCGGCTCCTTGTACCACACGGAAGGTGGCAGCCATGAAAGCTGTTACTGGTCTTCACCGTCCCCGCTGCAGCGTATTCACAGGTACAACAGGATCTGGGACCCGGGCTTGACCACAGGAGGAATATCTCATGGCTCTTGTCCTTGGCAGAGCCAGTTTCCGAAAAGGCGCACGTCCGGCTCCTTGTCCCACACGGATTGTGGCAGCCCGGAAAGCTGTTGCTGGTCTTCACCACCCCCCTGCAGCCTATTCACAGGCACAAGAGGATTTGGGACCCGGGCTTGCCCAGAGGAGGAAGATCTCATGGCTTTCATCCTCGGCAGAGCCTGATTCCGAAAAGGCACACGTTCGACTCCTTGTCCCGCACGTAGGGTTGCAGCCCTGAATGCTGTTGCTGGTCTTCACCGTCCCCCTGCAGCCTATTCACAGGCACAACAGGATTCAGGAGCCGGGCTTGTCCAGAGGACGAACATCTCATGGCTCTCGTCCTCGGCAGGGCCTGTTTCCGAGAAGGCACACTGCCGGCTCCTTGTCCCACACGGAAGGTGGCAGCCCTGAAAGCTGTTGCTGGTCTTCACCGTCCACATGCAGCCTATTCACAGGCACAACAGCATTCAGGACCCGGGCAGGACCCGGGCTTGCCCAGAGGAGGAACATCTCATGGCTCTCTTCCTCGGCAGGGCCTGTTTCTTAAAAGGCACACGTCCGGCTCCTTGTCCCACACGGAAGGTGGCAGCCCTGAAAGATCTTGCTGGTCTTCAATGTCCCCCTGCAGCCTATTCAGAGGCACAACAGCATTCAGGACTCGGGCTTGCGTAGAGGAGGAACATTTCATGGCTCTCGTCCTCGGCAGGGCCTGTTTCCAGAAAGGCACACGTCCGGCTCCTTGTCCCAAACGAAAGGTGGCAGCCCTGAATGGTGTTGCTGGTCTTCACTGTCCCCCTGCAGCCTATTCAGAGGCACAACAGGATTCAGGGTACGGGCTTGCCTAGAGGTAGAACATCTCATGGCTCTCGTCCTCCGCAGGGCCTGTTTCCAGAAAGGCACACGTCCGGCTCCTTGTCCTAAAAGAAAGGTGGCAGCCCTGAAAGCTGTTGCTGGTCTTCACCTTCCCCATGCAGCCTATTCACAGGCACAACCGCACTGAGCATTTCTGCGTTCCCAGAGAAGAAACATCAAATGGTAATATTTCCTGTCGGAGCCTGTTCTTTAAAAAGCAAACGTCGGGCTCCTTGTCCCACATGGAAGGTGGCAACCCTGAAAGCTGTTGCTGGTCTTCACCTTCCCCGTGCAGCCTATTCACAGGCACAACAGGTATTGGCATCAGTGCTTGCTGAGAGAAGGAACATATCATAGTGCGCAACCCCGGCGGAGCCTGTTCTTTAAAAGGCAAACACCTGGTTCGTAGTCTCACACGGAAGGTGGCAGCCTGTTAAGCTGTTCATGCTCTTCACCTTCCCCGTGCAGTCTATTCGCAGGCACAACAGATACTGGCATCTCTGCTTGCCAAAAAAAGGAACATCTCACAATGCGCAACCCCGGCGTAGCCTATTCCTGAAATGGCAAAAGTCCGGCTCCTTGTCCCACAGTGAACGTGGCAGCCCGGAAAGCTGTTGCTGGTCTTCACCTTCCCCGTTCAGCCTATTCACAGGCACAACAGCACTGAGTATTTCTGCGTTGCCAGTGAAGGAACATCTCACGGTGCTGTTGCCCGGCAGAGCCTGTTCCTGAAAACGCAAACGACCAGCTCCTTGCCCCACAAGGAAGGTGGCAGTCCTGAAAGCTTTTCCTGGTCTTCGCATTTTCCGTTCAGTCTATTCGCAGGCACAACAGCTCTGAGCATTTCTGCATTCCCAGTGAAGGAATATCTCACGGTGCTGTTGCCCGGCAGAGCCTGTTCATGAAGAGGCAAATATCCGGCTCCTTGTCCCACATGGATGGTGGCAGCCCTGAAAGCTGTTGCCGGTCTTCACCTTCCCGGTGCAGCCTAATCACTAGAACAACAGCAGTGGGACTCTCTGCTTACACAGAGAAGCAATCTCTCACGGTGCTCTACCCCGGCGGACACTGTTCCCGAAAAGGCACACGTCCGGCTCCTTGTCCCACACGAAAGGTGGCAGCCCTGAAAGCTGTTGCTGGTCTTCACCTTCCCCATGCAGCCTATTCACAGGCACAACACGTATTGGCATTTGTGCTTGCCAAGACAAGGAATATCTCACGGTGCGCATCCCCTCCTTTGCCTTTCCTGAAAAGGCAAATGTCCTGCTCCTTGTCCAACACGGAAGGTGACAGCCCTGAAAGTTGTTGCTGCTCTTCACTTTCCCCGTGCAGCCTATTCACAGGCACAACAGCACTGAGCATCTCTGCTTTCCCAGAGAAGGAACATCTCGAGGTGCACATCCTCAGCAGAACCTCTTCCAGAAAAGGCAAACATGCGGCTCCTTGTCCCACACGGAAGGTGGCAGCCCTGAAAGCTGTTGCCGGTCTTCACCTTCCCCGTGCAGCCTATTCACAAGAACAACAGGTCTTGGCAACAGTGCTTGCCAAGAGAAGGAACATCTCACGGTGCGCATCCTCGGCAGAGCCTCTTCCATAAAAAGCAACCGTCCAGCTCCTTGTCCCACACGGAAGGTGGCAGCCCTGAAAGCTGTTGCTGCTCTTCACCTTCCCCGTTCAGCCATTTAACAGGCACAACAGCACTGAGCATCTCTGCTTTCCCAAAGGAGTAACATCTCATGTTGTGCATCCTTGGCAGAGACTCTTCCTGGAGGGCAAACTTCCCACTCCTTGTCCCACACGGAAGGTGGCAGCCCTCAAAGATGTTGCTGCTCTTAACCTTCCCCGTGCAGCCAATTCACAGGCACAAAAGGTACTGGCATCTCTGCTTGCCAAAAAAAGGAACATCTCACAATGCGCAAGCCCGGAGGAGCCTGTTCCTGAAATGGCAAACGTCCAGCTCCTTGCCCCACAGTGAACGTGGCAGCCTGGAGAGCTGTTGCTGGTCTTAATCTTCCCCGTTCATCCAAGTCACAGGCACAACAGCACTGAGCATCTCTGCTTTCCCAGAGGAGGAACATCTCACAGTGCGCATCCCCGCCGGAGCCTCTTCAGGAAAGGCAAACTTCCGGCTCCTTGTTTCACACGGAAGGTGGCAGCCCTGAAAGCTGTTGCTGGTCTTCACTTTCCCCTTGCAGCCTATTCACACCACAACAACACTGAGCATCTCTGCTTTCCCAAAGAAGAAACATCTCACGGTGCGCATCCCCCCGGAGACTCTTCCCGAAAAGGCAAACGTCTGGCTCCTTGTCCCACAAGAAGGTGTCAGCCCTGAAAGCTGTTGCTGGTCTTCACCTTCCCCGTGCAGCCTATTCAGAGGCACAACAGGTATTGGCATCTGTGCTTGCCAAGAGAGGAATATCTCACAGTGCGCATCCCCGACGGAGCCTCTTCCATAAAAGTCAAACGTCCGGCTCCTTGTCCCACATGGAAGGTGGCACCCCTGAAAGCTGTTGCTGGTCTTCACCTACCCCTTGCAGCCTAATCACAGGCACAACACTGAGCATCCCTGCTTTCCCAGAGAAGGAACATCTCATGGTGTGCATCCTATACAGAGTCTCTTCCCAAAAAGACAAACGTCCGGCTCCTTGTCCCACACGTAAAGTGTCTGCCCTAAAAGTTGTTACTGGTCTTCACATTCCCCGTGCAGCCTATTCGCCAGTAAAACTGGTATTGGCATCTGAGCTTGCTGAGAGAAGGAACATCTCACGGTGCGGATCCTCGGCAGAGCCTCTTCCCGAAAAAACAAACCCCTGGCTTCTTGTCCCACACTGCAGTTGGCAGCTCGGAGAGCTGTTGCTGGTCTTCACTTTCCCCGTGCAGCCTATTCACAGGCACAACAGCACTGAGCATTTCTGCGTTCCCAGAGAAGAAACATCAAATGGTAATATTTCCTGTCGGAGCCTGTTCTTTAAAAAGCAAACGTCGGGCTCCTTGTCCCACATGGAAGGTGGCAACCCTGAAAGCTGTTGCTGGTCTTCACCTTCCCCGTGCAGCCTATTCACAGGCACAAAAGCATTGAGCATTTGTGCGTTCCCAGAGAAGGCACATCTCACGACGCGCATCCTCGGCAGAGCCTGTTCCTGAAAAGTCAAACGTCCGGCTCCTTGTCCCACACGGAAGATGGCAGACCTGAAAGCTGTTGCTGGTCTTCACCTTCCCCATGCAGCCTATTCACAGGCACAACACGTATTGGCATTTGTGCTTGCCAAGACAAGGAATATCTCACGGTGCGCATCCCCTCCTTTGCCTTTCCTGAAAAGGCAAATGTCCTGCTCCTTGTCCAACACGGAAGGTGTAGGGATTGGCGCTCGGAAGATCTCGCGATGTACGGAAAGAGAAGGGTTAAAGGAGGCGGGATGACCGACAGACAGTATGTAAGGGCGTGACGCAGTTGAATAAACGCCATTTGCAGCATCCTCATATTGGTGTCAGCGCTCTGTGGCCCAGGGTATGGTGGACCCTGTGCCGAGTCCCACGGGGTGATCAGACGAATGTCTACAAGTGGTGACCCCGGTGTGATTGGACATCGGCGGATTACGCGGGGCGTAATCGAAGGCCTGGCCAGGCATGGAAGGAGTCCTGAAGGTGTTGGACTCATGCTCTAGAGAGGTAAAAATCCCTATTGGACAAAAAGAAGCGAAAGCTTGCCTAGAGCGGCTCCTGAAAGAGGAAGCGATAGAGCGCCCGGGGGACATATTGTCTCCTGAGTGCTGGCCGAAATGCACCGCGGCTTTAGCGGAACGGGCTATGGCGACGCAGCATGGTCCGGAGTTAAAGACGTGGGGGCGGATTAGGGCGATTTTCAGGAAAGTGCGGGAGGAGGGCTTAACATGGAAGGAAGCAAAGAGATTGATGCACGCGCAGGTGGATCGGGGCGTGCAGGCGGATGGGGAGGCGCGGACAGAAGGGCTGACGGAGGTAGCGGAGCAGACGCCTCTGGTGCTCCCAGTGCAGCCGTCGGCACCGGCCGAACCACCGGGATACCCTTGGGAGGAGTTTGAACGGGAGCGTGAACGGGCGAGAGAGGAGGAGCGGGAGAAAGAGCGACAGTTAATTCAGGAGGCAGAGGAACCCGTGGCTGAGCAAAGGAGACGGGAGAAGGAGAGGCAGAGACTAGAGGAGGCGGAGAGGGCTGTGATGAAGGGATCAGAAAAGGGGCAGGTAGAGGAGGGAGCGGTTCCCCTGTATGATCCGGAGGATTGGGTGCCGGGACGTGTTTTGCGAACCGCGCCACAAGCTCACCCTAAGATGGCGCCGACATCCGCTTTCTCCCCGGATGTCTCTCCGGAGGTCGGGAGAGGCGGAGCACGGCCAAAGGAAGGAGGAAGGAAAGTCAGGACACCCCCTCTTACGCGCGTAGCGGAAGAGGAAGAGAGTGGGCCGGACTCAATCGAGGGGTCGGCTCAACGGTTAGAGGAGGCGTGGCAACTGGTGGGCGGAAACCGCTGTCGTCCGCCGCACGCAGCGGTAAAACAAAAGGCTATCTCCGGCTGTAAGGCGCAGTCGGCAGCAGCCAGTGAAAAGGCAACGCCTATGCCTTTAATACCTGCGTCCGACCCAGCTACAGATCCGCTGCAGATGTTGCAGCGAGTAGTAGAGGAGATACAGGAGCAGGTGAAGCAACAGCGGCAGCTGCTACAAGCAGCTGGGGAACAGAAAGGAGTCCCCAATTCACCGAAGGTCACGTTGCCAGACTGGAAAATTGTAGCAAAGGAATGTGTTATGGACGGCATACGCTTTGAAGGACCCCCTTTAGTTTGCCCAGTCCGAGCTGGTCCAGGTGGTGTAGGGGTGGAGTGGTCTCCGTTAGATAGCAAGCTTTTGCAACAAGTGAAGAAGGCCGTGGATGAATACGGCTTAGGACATCCCATGACAGGCTCTCTTTTAGATGTGGTTTTTTCAGGTTCACTGACTCCCTGGGATTCGCGACAGTTTTGCAGTATGATTTTGACTCCCACTTTTTTTTTGATTTGGAAAGAAGCTTGGACAAACAAGTTGCAGGCAGCACTAGTTGAGGCCCAACAAGAAAGACCCAACCCATTACCTAATTCGTCAGTACAGCGTCTGCGAGGGTCAGACCCTGGTCAGCTGACGCCGCAGCAACAGGCGGGACAACTTACAGCTAGGGAATTAACAACGTCGACGCGGGCAGCGCGTGCAGCCTTGACAGCTGTTGCACCCCTGATGACTCCAAAGGAGCCATGGACGAAAATCAAGCAAGGGGTAGCGGAGGAATTCCCAAAATTTTGTGACCGGTTACAGGGAGCCATAGAGCAGGCGCATCTCCCTGATTCAGCTAAAGGACCAGTATTGTTGGAGTGTGTTAGACAGCAGGCGAATGAAACTACAAAAGCGGTCTTACGGACAGTGCCTCTGGGGGCATCCCTTGGAGTGATGGTAGAGGCAGTATTGAAGAAGCAGCGGGAGGTTCCTGATTCAGTGGTACAGTCAGTTGTGGCTGCAGTAAGGGCTCCGGAGCTAAAAGGTAGCTCCAGACAGGTGGTTTGCTACCGTTGTGGTCGCAAAGGGCATAAGAGAGATCAATGCAAAGCAGAGAAGCGTGAGTCAGGAGGTCCTCCGGGGCCTTGTTGGAAATGCGGACAAACAGGACATCTGGCAAAGACCTGCCAAGCGGGAAACGGCTTTCGGGGGAGACAGCGGGGCATGCCTCCCCCCACCTCACAAGAGCCCCGCAACGCGTCCTCCGCAACGGCGATGGAGCAGTCGCGGAACCCCAAGTGGCCTTGGTGTTAGATTGCTGGGACAGGCCACATGTACAGGTCTGTATACGGATAGTGGCCGACAACATCACACCACGTGAGCTGTGGTGTTCTGCACTCGTGGATACAGGTGCTGATGTCTCATGTCTTCCTCATGGTATGTGGCCAGATTCTTGGCCTACTGTACAAAGCCGCTTAGAAGGACTGGGTGGTAACTCTCTGTCAGAACATTCACTGCTGGCTTGTTGGGTTTCTGCCCAGGACTCCGACGGGTCAGTCTTGGTTGCTAATGTCAGACCGCATAAGGCACAGGTGTCTGAGCCTTTACTTGGCCGTGACGTGTTGCAACAATGGGGTGTCCGCTTGTCAAATTTTTGAGTGGGGCCACTGTCTACCTGATGCGCCGCGAGCTTGCGGTATGTATGAAGTGGAAAACCACTGATCCGGTTTGGGTAGAACAGTGGCCCCTCACGCAAGAAAAATTACTAGCGGCGACTGAAATAGTAAATAGAGAACTCAAAAAGGGACACCTTGTTGAGAGCACTAGTCCATGGAATACACCCATTTTTGTTGTCCCAAAGAAGGACAAGAACAAATGGCGGCTACTACAGGACTTGCGGGCCGTCAATGCGGTATTGGAAGACATGGGGCCTTTGCAACCCGGGCTGCCTATTCCCTCTGCCCTGCCAGATGGCTGGCCAATTTTGATCATGGACATTAAAGATTGTTTTTTCTCTATCCCGTTGGCAGAGGAAGACCAAGAAAAGTTTGCTTTTACACTCCCAGCGACCAACCTGGCTGAACCAGCAAAGCCGTATCAGTGGACAGTTTTGCCGCAAGGCATGAAAAATTCACCAACCTTGTGTCAAAGGGCAGTGGCCCTTGCCCTGCAGCCGGTAAGACAAAACAATTCTCAGTTGGTCATCTATCACTATATGGATGATATTTTGGTGGCAGCGCCTTCGGAGGAGTCCCTCCGTTCTGGTGAGCAACAAATTTTACAGGCTCTGCAAGCGGAAGGCCTAGAAGTGCAAGAGGCTAAGACGCAAAAAGGGCCAGCCTGTAAGTATTTAGGGCTCAGCATTGGCCCTCATGCAGTCCGAGCACAACAGCAGATCTTGGAGCCAGTCGTTAATACTTTACATGACTTACAGAAATTAGTTGGAGCTTTGCAGTGGTTAAATGGTGTCTTGCCCATTCCTCCCGATTGGATGAGTCCTCTATATGAGCTCTTGAGAGGACACCACCCGTGGGAGAAAAGGACTTTGACTCAGGAAGCAAAGAACTCATTGAATAGAATTGCAGAACTCATGAGTGTAGAAAGCTTGCACAGATGGCAGCCAAAAGAACCATTGCAACTGTATTTGAGCCTGACAAAGAAGGGTGCTATTGGACTAGTAGGCCAAGGTGAACCCTCGAAGCCTAGGGCTCTATGGTGGATTACATCCACCCAGATAAAAACGGCTTTTCAAGCCTATTCAAAGGCACTGGCATTGTTGATTTTGCGGGGCCGCGAAGTAACCCGTAGAGTGTTTGGGAAAGAGCCAGACAGAATCTGGCTGCCGGTACGTGCGGAAACATGGCAAAGGAACCTGAGCCAACAGGACGAACTGGCTTTGGCCTTTGAGGGTTTTGTGGGACACCTAGCGTATGGGCCCACTCTTGAGGCAAAGACCTTTTTGCCATTACTGTGTCTGAAGCCAGTCCTACGCATCAGTGAACAACCGGTGCAAGGTCCTACTCTGTTTACAGATGCGTCTTCACAGACGCAGCGAGCAGTAGTTGTATGGCAAGAAGGCACTGATTGGAAAAGAATGGTATACCAGGATGAATCGTGCTCAGTGCAGAAACTCGAAGCCCATGGGATTCGCATGGCTCTTTCCTTGTTTCCTGAACAGCCCTCGAACATTGTAACAGATTCGATATATGTGGCGAAACTGATACACACTATGGCAGAATCTGGCTGGCCTATTTCAGACGTAGCCGTCATGTTGGAAGCAGCGCTTACGCGACGTTCTGCGCCCGTATCAATTATTCATGTGACAGCGCACACGAATCATTCAGGGTTCTATTATGATGGAAATCGTCGCGCTGACCTAGCTGCTCGTCAGGTGAACACTCTACAGCAGGCCCGGCAGTTACACCATGACTTACACATTGGGGCAAAGGCACTGTCACGGCACTGTGACATTCCCTTACACCAGGCACGGGACGTTGTGGCTACTTGTCCTCACTGTCAGCATGCTCCTTTGTGGCTCGCGGGAGTGAATCCGCGGGGGCTAGAGCCCTCGGAGTTATGGCAAACTGATTTCACCATGTATCCACCCTTTCAGCCATCCCCTCACATTGCGGTCACCATCGACACCTGCAGTGGCGTTCTCGTTGCGACTCTTCACAGAAAGGTTACGGCCCGTGCTGCGCAACAACATTGGCTGACTGCCATGGCGTGGTTAGGTTGCCCACGCACTATCAAAACAGATAATGGGTCCTGTTTTACCGCAGCTTCTACCCAACAGTGGGCAGATCGTTGGGGAATCCGACTGCTTCACGGTATTCCCTATAACAGTCAGGGACAGGCCATTGTAGAACGCGCACATCGCACATTAAAAGCCAAGCTTGATGTTCTTAGGGAGGGGGAGCAGGTACCCCAAGAGACAGACCCTCTTGACCACGAAAATCATCAGCAACAAAATCCCAAATGCCGACGTTCTGCTCGTGAGACCCCTGTGCACCGTAATGCACGGTTGTTGGCTTTAGCACTATTTGCACTCAATCAGTTTGCCCGTGGTACAGAGTCACAGAGTCCAATGCAGAAGCATTGGCAACAGGCGATAAGGGGAGTAGGGCCACCAGTATTGGTCCGTGACCCAGAAACAGGAAAGTGGGAAGGAGGGTGGCGCTTGGTGACACAGGGAAGAGGGTATACTGCAGTACGATCATCAGAGCACCCAGACTCACGTGTGCGCTGGGTGCCGTCTCGGTGGTTGAAACCAGACCTCAGTCAATAACGATTTGTTGTGAGTTATTTTGCAGGATGCCGTTCAGAAGATCATCTGAGTACCTGCACTGTGGTCGTTGTGACCCTTGGGTGCTTGTCAAGTATGACCGCTGTGGACAACAACTCTGGAGACGCACCAACCGAGCATCAAAATGGTGTGACCGATGTTTTGAACACCGCAGATCCACTTTACAGCAACCGCTGTGTGTACCCCATAAGCAGGGGACTATGATATGCTTTTAGACAAAGCCAATCAATTACAGGAGGCAGGTGACAGTGGCATGACAATCTCCTCTCGTCGACCTGGCAATGGCTCCTGTCTTTGATTGACTGAAAAACGTTGACCCTATTTGGAATCCTTTTGGTGGTAGTTATTATGGTTTGTTGTGGGATACCAGCACTGACTGTTTGCGTGCGGAAACTCTTTATACAGAGTGCGGGTACCCACCAGTACACGAATTACCATGAGGTGGTGGGATCACTTATAGCTGTAACGCCAGTTTGTACCGTCGGTCATCCGCCATAGTGAGGGGGGACTTGTAGGGATTGGCGCTAGGAAGATCTCGCGATGTACGGAAAGAGAAGGGTTAAAGGAGGCGGGATGACCGACAGACAGTATGTAAGGGCGTGACGCAGTTGAATAAACGCCATTTGCAGCATCCTCATATTGGTGTCAGTGCTCTGTGGCCCAGGGTATGGTGGACCCTGTGCCGAGTCCCACGGGGTGATCAGACGAATGTCTACAGGAAGGTGACAGCCCTGAAAGTTGTTGCTGCTCTTCACTTTCCCCGTGCAGCCTATTCACAGGCACAACAGCACTGAGCATCTCTGCTTTCCCAGAGAAGGAACATCTCATGGTGCGCATCCTTGGCAGAGCCTCTTCCTGAAAGGCAAACACACGGCTCCTTGTCCCACACGGAAGGTGGCAGCCCTGAAAGCTGTTGCTGATGTTCACCTTCCCCGTGCAGCCTATTCACATGCACAATAGCAGTGAGCATTTCTGCATTCCCAGAGAAGAAACATCTCATGGTGCTGTTTCCCGGCGGAGCCTGTTCCTGAAAAGGCAAACCTCCGTGTTCTTGTCTGACACGGAAGGTGTCAGCCCGGAATGCTTTTGCTAGTCGTTACCTTCCTCGTGCAGCCTATTGGCAGGCACAACAAGTTTTGGCATTTGTACTTCCCCAGAGAAGGAATATCTCACGGTGCGCATCCTCGGCAGAGCCTGTTCCCAAAAAGGCAAACGTCCAGCTCCTTGTCCCAAACGGACGGTGGCAGCCCTGAAAGCTGTTGCTGGTCTTCACCTTCCCCGTGCAGCCTATTCACAGGAACAACAGGTCTTGGCAACAGTGCTTGCAAAGAGAAGAAACATCTCACAGTGCGCACCCTTGGCAGAGCCTGTTCCCGAAAAGGCAAACATCCGGCCCCTTCCTTCACACGGAAGGTGGCAGCCCTGAAAGCTGTTGCTGCTCTTCACCTTCCCCGTTCAGCCATTTAACAGGCACAACAGCACTGAGCATCTCTGCTTTCCCAAAGGAGTAACATCTCATGTTGTGCATCCTTGGCAGAGACTCTTCCTGGAAGGCAAACTTCCCACTCCTTGTCCCACACGGAAGGTGGCAGCCCTCAAAGATGTTGCTGCTCTTAACCTTCCCCGTGCAGCCAATTCACAGGCACAAAAGGTACTGGCATCTCTGCTTGCCAAAAAAAGGAACATCTCACAATGCGCAAGCCCGGAGGAGCCTGTTCCTGAAATGGCAAACGTCCAGCTCCTTGTCCCACAGTGAACGTGGCAGCCCGGAGAGCTGTTGCTGGTCTTAATCTTCCCCGTTCATCCAAGTCACAGGCACAACAGCACTGAGCATCTCTGCTTTCCCAGAGGAGGAACATCTCACGGTGCGCATCCCCGCCGGAGCCTCTTCAGGAAAGGCAAACTTCCGGCTCCTTGTTTCACACGGAAGGTGGCAGCCCTGAAAGCTGTTGCTGGTCTTCACCTTCCCCGTGCAGCCTATTCACAGGCACAACAGGATTTGGCATCAGTGCTTGCTGAGAGAAGGAACATATCATAGTGCGCAACCCCGGCGGAGCCTGTTCTTGAAAAGGCAAACACCTGGTTCGTAGTCTCACACGGAAGGTGGCAGCCCTGAAAGCTGTTGCTGGTCTTCACTTTCCCCTTGCAGCCTATTCACACCACAACAACACTGAGCATCTCTGCTTTCCCAAAGAAGAAACATCTCACGGTGCGCATCCCCCCGGAGACTCTTCCCGAAAAGGCAAACGTCTGGCTCCTTGTCCCACATGGAAGGTGTCAGCCCTGAAAGCTGTTGCTGGTCTTCACCTTCCCCATGCAGCCTATTCAGAGGCACAACAGGTATTGGCATCTGTGCTTGCCAAGAGAGGAATATCTCACAGTGCGCATCCCCGACGGAGCCTCTTCCATAAAAGTCAAACGTCCGGCTCCTTGTCCCACATGGAAGGTGGCACCCCTGAAAGCTGTTGCTGGTCTTCACCTACCCCTTGCAGCCTAATCACAGGCACAACACTGAGCATCCCTGCTTTCCCAGAGAAGGAACATCTCATGGTGTGCATCCTATACAGAGTCTCTTCCCAAAAAGACAAACGTCCGGCTCCTTGTCCCACACGTAAAGTGTCTGCCCTAAAAGTTGTTACTGGTCTTCACATTCCCCGTGCAGCCTATTCGCCAGTAAAACTGGTATTGGCATCTGAGCTTGCTGAGAGAAGGAACATCTCACGGTGCGGATCCTCGGCAGAGCCTCTTCCCGAAAAAACAAACCCCTGGCTTCTTGTCCCACACTGCAGTTGGCAGCTCGGAGAGCTGTTGCTGGTCTTCACTTTCCCCGTGCAGCCTATTCACAGGCACAACAGCACTGAGCATTTCTGCGTTCCCAGAGAAGAAACATCAAATGGTACTATTTCCTGTCGGAGCCTGTTCTTTAAAAAGCAAACGTCGGGCTCCTTGTCCCACATGGAAGGTGGCAACCCTGAAAGCTGTTGCTGGTCTTCACCTTCCCCGTGCAGCCTATTCACAGGCACAAAAGCATTGAGCATTTGTGCGTTCCCAGAGAAGGCACATCTCACGACGCGCATCCTCGGCAGAGCCTGTTCCTGAAAAGTCAAACGTCCGGCTCCTTGTCCCACACGGAAGATGGCAGACCTGAAAGCTGTTGCTGGTCTTCACCTTCCCCATGCAGCCTATTCACAGGCACAACACGTATTGGCATTTGTGCTTGCCAAGACAAGGAATATCTCACGGTGCGCATCCCCTCCTTTGCCTTTCCTGAAAAAGCAAATGTCCTGCTCCTTGTCCAACACGGAAGGTGACAGCCCTGAAAGTTGTTGCTGCTCTTCACTTTCCCCGTGCAGCCTATTCACAGGCACAACAGCACTGAGCATCTCTGCTTTCCCAGAGAAGGAACATCTCGAGGTGCACATCCTCAGCAGAACCTCTTCCAGAAAAGGCAAACATGCGGCTCCTTGTCCCACACGGAAGGTGGCAGCCCTGAAAGCTGTTGCCGGTCTTCACCTTCCCCGTGCAGCCTATTCACAAGAACAACAGGTCTTGGCAACAGTGCTTGCCAAGAGAAGGAACATCTCACGGTGCGCATCCTCGGCAGAGCCTCTTCCATAAAAAGCAACCGTCCAGCTCCTTGTCCCACACGGAAGGTGGCAGCCCTGAAAGCTGTTGCTGCTCTTCACCTTCCCCGTTCAGCCATTTAACAGGCACAACAGCACTGAGCATCTCTGCTTTCCCAAAGGAGTAACATCTCATGTTGTGCATCCTTGGCAGAGACTCTTCCTGGAAGGCAAACTTCCCACTCCTTGTCCCACACGGAAGGTGGCAGCCCTCAAAGATGTTGCTGCTCTTAACCTTCCCCGTGCAGCCAATTCACAGGCACAAAAGGTACTGGCATCTCTGCTTGCCAAAAAAAGGAACATCTCACAATGCGCAAGCCCGGAGGAGCCTGTTCCTGAAATGGCAAACGTCCAGCTCCTTGTCCCACAGTGAACGTGGCAGCCCGGAGAGCTGTTGCTGGTCTTAATCTTCCCCGTTCATCCAAGTCACAGGCACAACAGCACTGAGCATCTCTGCTTTCCCAGAGGAGGAACATCTCACGGTGCGCATCCCCGCCGGAGCCTCTTCAGGAAAGGCAAACTTCCGGCTCCTTGTTTCACACGGAAGGTGGCAGCCCTGAAAGCTGTTGCTGGTCTTCACTTTCCCCTTGCAGCCTATTCACACCACAACAACACTGAGTCTCTGCTTTCCCAAAGAAGAAACATCTCACGGTGCGCATCCCCCCGGAGACTCTTCCCGAAAAGGCAAACGTCCTGGCTCCTTGTCCCACAAGAAGGTGTCAGCCCTGAAAGCTGTTGCTGGTCTTCACCTTCCCCGTGCAGCCTATTCAGAGGCACAACAGGTATTGGGCATCTGTGCTTGCCAAGAGAGGAATATCTCACAGTGTGCATCCCCGACGGAGCCTCTTCCATAAAAGTCAAACGTCCCGGTCCTTGTCCCACATGGAAGGTGGCACCCCTGAAAGCTGTTGCTGGTCTTCACCTACCCCTTGCAGCCTAATCACAGGCACAACACTGAGCATCCCTGCTTTCCCAGAGAAGGAACATCTCATGGTGTGCATCCTATACAGAGTCTCTTCCCAAAAAGACAAACGTCCGGCTCCTTGTCCCACACGTAAAGTGTCTGCCCTAAAAGTTGTTACTGGTCTTCACATTCCCCGTGCAGCCTATTCGCCAGTAAAACTGGTATTGGCATCTGAGCTTGCTGAGAGAAGGAACATCTCACGGTGCGGATCCTCGGCAGAGCCTCTTCCCGAAAAAACAAACCCCTGGCTTCTTGTCCCACACTGCAGTTGGCAGCTCGGAGAGCTGTTGCTGGTCTTCACTTTCCCCGTGCAGCCTATTCACAGGCACAACAGCACTGAGCATTTCTGCGTTCCCAGAGAAGAAACATCAAATGGTACTATTTCCTGTCGGAGCCTGTTCTTTAAAAAGCAAACGTCGGGCTCCTTGTCCCACATGGAAGGTGGCAACCCTGAAAGCTGTTGCTGGTCTTCACCTTCCCCGTGCAGCCTATTCACAGGCACAAAAGCATTGAGCATTTGTGCGTTCCCAGAGAAGGCACATCTCACGACGCGCATCCTCGGCAGAGCCTGTTCCTGAAAAGTCAAACGTCCGGCTCCTTGTCCCACACGGAAGATGGCAGACCTGAAAGCTGTTGCTGGTCTTCACCTTCCCCATGCAGCCTATTCACAGGCACAACACGTATTGGCATTTGTGCTTGCCAAGACAAGGAATATCTCACGGTGCGCATCCCCTCCTTTGCCTTTCCTGAAAAGGCAAATGTCCTGCTCCTTGTCCAACACGGAAGGTGTAGGGATTGGCGCTCGGAAGATCTCGCGATGTACGGAAAGAGAAGGGTTAAAGGAGGCGGGATGACCGACAGACAGTATGTAAGGGCGTGACGCAGTTGAATAAACGCCATTTGCAGCATCCTCATATTGGTGTCAGCGCTCTGTGGCCCAGGGTATGGTGGACCCTGTGCCGAGTCCCACGGGGTGATCAGACGAATGTCTACAAGTGGTGACCCCGGTGTGATTGGACATCGGCGGATTACGCGGGGCGTAATCGAAGGCCTGGCCAGGCATGGAAGGAGTCCTGAAGGTGTTGGACTCATGCTCTAGAGAGGTAAAAATCCCTATTGGACAAAAAGAAGCAAAAGCTTGCCTAGAGCGGCTCCTGAAAGAGGAAGCGATAGAGCGCCCGGGGGACATATTGTCTCCTGAGTGCTGGCCGAAATGCACCGCGGCTTTAGCGGAACGGGCTATGGCGACGCAGCATGGTCCGGAGTTAAAGACGTGGGGGCGGATTAGGGCGATTTTCAGGAAAGTGCGGGAGGAGGGCTTAACATGGAAGGAAGCAAAGAGATTGATGCACGCGCAGGTGGATCGGGGCGTGCAGGCGGATGGGGAGGCGCGGACAGAAGGGCTGACGGAGGTAGCGGAGCAGACGCCTCTGGTGCTCCCAGTGCAGCCGTCGGCACCGGCCGAACCACCGGGATACCCTTGGGAGGAGTTTGAACGGGAGCGTGAACGGGCGAGAGAGGAGGAGCGGGAGAAAGAGCGACAGTTAATTCAGGAGGCAGAGGAACCCGTGGCTGAGCAAAGGAGACGGGAGAAGGAGAGGCAGAGACTAGAGGAGGCGGAGAGGGCTGTGATGAAGGGATCAGAAAAGGGGCAGGTAGAGGAGGGAGCGGTTCCCCTGTATGATCCGGAGGATTGGGTGCCGGGACGTGTTTTGCGAACCGCGCCACAAGCTCACCCTAAGATGGCGCCGACATCCGCTTTCTCCCCGGATGTCTCTCCGGAGGTCGGGAGAGGCGGAGCACGGCCAAAGGAAGGAGGAAGGAAAGTCAGGACACCCCCTCTTACGCGCGTAGCGGAAGAGGAAGAGAGTGGGCCGGACTCAATCGAGGGGTCGGCTCAACGGTTAGAGGAGGCGTGGCAACTGGTGGGCGGAAACCGCTGTCGTCCGCCGCACGCAGCGGTAAAACAAAAGGCTATCTCCGGCTGTAAGGCGCAGTCGGCAGCAGCCAGTGAAAAGGCAACGCCTATGCCTTTAATACCTGCGTCCGACCCAGCTACAGATCCGCTGCAGATGTTGCAGCGAGTAGTAGAGGAGATACAGGAGCAGGTGAAGCAACAGCGGCAGCTGCTACAAGCAGCTGGGGAACAGAAAGGAGTCCCCAATTCACCGAAGGTCACGTTGCCAGACTGGAAAATTGTAGCAAAGGAATGTGTTATGGACGGCATACGCTTTGAAGGACCCCCTTTAGTTTGCCCAGTCCGAGCTGGTCCAGGTGGTGTAGGGGTGGAGTGGTCTCCGTTAGATAGCAAGCTTTTGCAACAAGTGAAGAAGGCCGTGGATGAATACGGCTTAGGACATCCCATGACAGGCTCTCTTTTAGATGTGGTTTTTTCAGGTTCACTGACTCCCTGGGATTCGCGACAGTTTTGCAGTATGATTTTGACTCCCACTTTTTTTTTGATTTGGAAAGAAGCTTGGACAAACAAGTTGCAGGCAGCACTAGTTGAGGCCCAACAAGAAAGACCCAACCCATTACCTAATTCGTCAGTACAGCGTCTGCGAGGGTCAGACCCTGGTCAGCTGACGCCGCAGCAACAGGCGGGACAACTTACAGCTAGGGAATTAACAACGTCGACGCGGGCAGCGCGTGCAGCCTTGACAGCTGTTGCACCCCTGATGACTCCAAAGGAGCCATGGACGAAAATCAAGCAAGGGGTAGCGGAGGAATTCCCAAAATTTTGTGACCGGTTACAGGGAGCCATAGAGCAGGCGCATCTCCCTGATTCAGCTAAAGGACCAGTATTGTTGGAGTGTGTTAGACAGCAGGCGAATGAAACTACAAAAGCGGTCTTACGGACAGTGCCTCTGGGGGCATCCCTTGGAGTGATGGTAGAGGCAGTATTGAAGAAGCAGCGGGAGGTTCCTGATTCAGTGGTACAGTCAGTTGTGGCTGCAGTAAGGGCTCCGGAGCTAAAAGGTAGCTCCAGACAGGTGGTTTGCTACCGTTGTGGTCGCAAAGGGCATAAGAGAGATCAATGCAAAGCAGAGAAGCGTGAGTCAGGAGGTCCTCCGGGGCCTTGTTGGAAATGCGGACAAACAGGACATCTGGCAAAGACCTGCCAAGCGGGAAACGGCTTTCGGGGGAGACAGCGGGGCATGCCTCCCCCCACCTCACAAGAGCCCCGCAACGCGTCCTCCGCAACGGCGATGGAGCAGTCGCGGAACCCCAAGTGGCCTTGGTGTTAGATTGCTGGGACAGGCCACATGTACAGGTCTGTATACGGATAGTGGCCGACAACATCACACCACGTGAGCTGTGGTGTTCTGCACTCGTGGATACAGGTGCTGATGTCTCATGTCTTCCTCATGGTATGTGGCCAGATTCTTGGCCTACTGTACAAAGCCGCTTAGAAGGACTGGGTGGTAACTCTCTGTCAGAACATTCACTGCTGGCTTGTTGGGTTTCTGCCCAGGACTCCGACGGGTCAGTCTTGGTTGCTAATGTCAGACCGCATAAGGCACAGGTGTCTGAGCCTTTACTTGGCCGTGACGTGTTGCAACAATGGGGTGTCCGCTTGTCAAATTTTTGAGTGGGGCCACTGTCTACCTGATGCGCCGCGAGCTTGCGGTATGTATGAAGTGGAAAACCACTGATCCGGTTTGGGTAGAACAGTGGCCCCTCACGCAAGAAAAATTACTAGCGGCGACTGAAATAGTAAATAGAGAACTCAAAAAGGGACACCTTGTTGAGAGCACTAGTCCATGGAATACACCCATTTTTGTTGTCCCAAAGAAGGACAAGAACAAATGGCGGCTACTACAGGACTTGCGGGCCGTCAATGCGGTATTGGAAGACATGGGGCCTTTGCAACCCGGGCTGCCTATTCCCTCTGCCCTGCCAGATGGCTGGCCAATTTTGATCATGGACATTAAAGATTGTTTTTTCTCTATCCCGTTGGCAGAGGAAGACCAAGAAAAGTTTGCTTTTACACTCCCAGCGACCAACCTGGCTGAACCAGCAAAGCCGTATCAGTGGACAGTTTTGCCGCAAGGCATGAAAAATTCACCAACCTTGTGTCAAAGGGCAGTGGCCCTTGCCCTGCAGCCGGTAAGACAAAACAATTCTCAGTTGGTCATCTATCACTATATGGATGATATTTTGGTGGCAGCGCCTTCGGAGGAGTCCCTCCGTTCTGGTGAGCAACAAATTTTACAGGCTCTGCAAGCGGAAGGCCTAGAAGTGCAAGAGGCTAAGACGCAAAAAGGGCCAGCCTGTAAGTATTTAGGGCTCAGCATTGGCCCTCATGCAGTCCGAGCACAACAGCAGATCTTGGAGCCAGTCGTTAATACTTTACATGACTTACAGAAATTAGTTGGAGCTTTGCAGTGGTTAAATGGTGTCTTGCCCATTCCTCCCGATTGGATGAGTCCTCTATATGAGCTCTTGAGAGGACACCACCCGTGGGAGAAAAGGACTTTGACTCAGGAAGCAAAGAACTCATTGAATAGAATTGCAGAACTCATGAGTGTAGAAAGCTTGCACAGATGGCAGCCAAAAGAACCATTGCAACTGTATTTGAGCCTGACAAAGAAGGGTGCTATTGGACTAGTAGGCCAAGGTGAACCCTCGAAGCCTAGGGCTCTATGGTGGATTACATCCACCCAGATAAAAACGGCTTTTCAAGCCTATTCAAAGGCACTGGCATTGTTGATTTTGCGGGGCCGCGAAGTAACCCGTAGAGTGTTTGGGAAAGAGCCAGACAGAATCTGGCTGCCGGTACGTGCGGAAACATGGCAAAGGAACCTGAGCCAACAGGACGAACTGGCTTTGGCCTTTGAGGGTTTTGTGGGACACCTAGCGTATGGGCCCACTCTTGAGGCAAAGACCTTTTTGCCATTACTGTGTCTGAAGCCAGTCCTACGCATCAGTGAACAACCGGTGCAAGGTCCTACTCTGTTTACAGATGCGTCTTCACAGACGCAGCGAGCAGTAGTTGTATGGCAAGAAGGCACTGATTGGAAAAGAATGGTATACCAGGATGAATCGTGCTCAGTGCAGAAACTCGAAGCCCATGGGATTCGCATGGCTCTTTCCTTGTTTCCTGAACAGCCCTCGAACATTGTAACAGATTCGATATATGTGGCGAAACTGATACACACTATGGCAGAATCTGGCTGGCCTATTTCAGACGTAGCCGTCATGTTGGAAGCAGCGCTTACGCGACGTTCTGCGCCCGTATCAATTATTCATGTGACAGCGCACACGAATCATTCAGGGTTCTATTATGATGGAAATCGTCGCGCTGACCTAGCTGCTCGTCAGGTGAACACTCTACAGCAGGCCCGGCAGTTACACCATGACTTACACATTGGGGCAAAGGCACTGTCACGGCACTGTGACATTCCCTTACACCAGGCACGGGACGTTGTGGCTACTTGTCCTCACTGTCAGCATGCTCCTTTGTGGCTCGCGGGAGTGAATCCGCGGGGGCTAGAGCCCTCGGAGTTATGGCAAACTGATTTCACCATGTATCCACCCTTTCAGCCATCCCCTCACATTGCGGTCACCATCGACACCTGCAGTGGCGTTCTCGTTGCGACTCTTCACAGAAAGGTTACGGCCCGTGCTGCGCAACAACATTGGCTGACTGCCATGGCGTGGTTAGGTTGCCCACGCACTATCAAAACAGATAATGGGTCCTGTTTTACCGCAGCTTCTACCCAACAGTGGGCAGATCGTTGGGGAATCCGACTGCTTCACGGTATTCCCTATAACAGTCAGGGACAGGCCATTGTAGAACGCGCACATCGCACATTAAAAGCCAAGCTTGATGTTCTTAGGGAGGGGGAGCAGGTACCCCAAGAGACAGACCCTCTTGACCACGAAAATCATCAGCAACAAAATCCCAAATGCCGACGTTCTGCTCGTGAGACCCCTGTGCACCGTAATGCACGGTTGTTGGCTTTAGCACTATTTGCACTCAATCAGTTTGCCCGTGGTACAGAGTCACAGAGTCCAATGCAGAAGCATTGGCAACAGGCGATAAGGGGAGTAGGGCCACCAGTATTGGTCCGTGACCCAGAAACAGGAAAGTGGGAAGGAGGGTGGCGCTTGGTGACACAGGGAAGAGGGTATACTGCAGTACGATCATCAGAGCACCCAGACTCACGTGTGCGCTGGGTGCCGTCTCGGTGGTTGAAACCAGACCTCAGTCAATAACGATTTGTTGTGAGTTATTTTGCAGGATGCCGTTCAGAAGATCATCTGAGTACCTGCACTGTGGTCGTTGTGACCCTTGGGTGCTTGTCAAGTATGACCGCTGTGGACAACAACTCTGGAGACGCACCAACCGAGCATCAAAATGGTGTGACCGATGTTTTGAACACCGCAGATCCACTTTACAGCAACCGCTGTGTGTACCCCATAAGCAGGGGACTATGATATGCTTTTAGACAAAGCCAATCAATTACAGGAGGCAGGTGACAGTGGCATGACAATCTCCTCTCGTCGACCTGGCAATGGCTCCTGTCTTTGATTGACTGAAAAACGTTGACCCTATTTGGAATCCTTTTGGTGGTAGTTATTATGGTTTGTTGTGGGATACCAGCACTGACTGTTTGCGTGCGGAAACTCTTTATACAGAGTGCGGGTACCCACCAGTACACGAATTACCATGAGGTGGTGGGATCACTTATAGCTGTAACGCCAGTTTGTACCGTCGGTCATCCGCCATAGTGAGGGGGGACTTGTAGGGATTGGCGCTAGGAAGATCTCGCGATGTACGGAAAGAGAAGGGTTAAAGGAGGCGGGATGACCGACAGACAGTATGTAAGGGCGTGACGCAGTTGAATAAACGCCATTTGCAGCATCCTCATATTGGTGTCAGTGCTCTGTGGCCCAGGGTATGGTGGACCCTGTGCCGAGTCCCACGGGGTGATCAGACGAATGTCTACAGGAAGGTGACAGCCCTGAAAGTTGTTGCTGCTCTTCACTTTCCCCGTGCAGCCTATTCACAGGCACAACAGCACTGAGCATCTCTGCTTTCCCAGAGAAGGAACATCTCATGGTGCGCATCCTTGGCAGAGCCTCTTCCTGAAAGGCAAACACACGGCTCCTTGTCCCACACGGAAGGTGGCAGCCCTGAAAGCTGTTGCTGATGTTCACCTTCCCCGTGCAGCCTATTCACATGCACAATAGCAGTGAGCATTTCTGCATTCCCAGAGAAGAAACATCTCATGGTGCTGTTTCCCGGCGGAGCCTGTTCCTGAAAAGGCAAACCTCCGTGTTCTTGTCTGACACGGAAGGTGTCAGCCCGGAATGCTTTTGCTAGTCGTTACCTTCCTCGTGCAGCCTATTGGCAGGCACAACAAGTTTTGGCATTTGTACTTCCCCAGAGAAGGAATATCTCACGGTGCGCATCCTCGGCAGAGCCTGTTCCCAAAAAGGCAAACGTCCAGCTCCTTGTCCCAAACGGACGGTGGCAGCCCTGAAAGCTGTTGCTGGTCTTCACCTTCCCCGTGCAGCCTATTCACAGGAACAACAGGTCTTGGCAACAGTGCTTGCAAAGAGAAGAAACATCTCACAGTGCGCACCCTTGGCAGAGCCTGTTCCCGAAAAGGCAAACATCCGGCCCCTTCCTTCACACGGAAGGTGGCAGCCCTGAAAGCTGTTGCTGCTCTTCACCTTCCCCGTTCAGCCATTTAACAGGCACAACAGCACTGAGCATCTCTGCTTTCCCAAAGGAGTAACATCTCATGTTGTGCATCCTTGGCAGAGACTCTTCCTGGAAGGCAAACTTCCCACTCCTTGTCCCACACGGAAGGTGGCAGCCCTCAAAGATGTTGCTGCTCTTAACCTTCCCCGTGCAGCCAATTCACAGGCACAAAAGGTACTGGCATCTCTGCTTGCCAAAAAAAGGAACATCTCACAATGCGCAAGCCCGGAGGAGCCTGTTCCTGAAATGGCAAACGTCCAGCTCCTTGTCCCACAGTGAACGTGGCAGCCCGGAGAGCTGTTGCTGGTCTTAATCTTCCCCGTTCATCCAAGTCACAGGCACAACAGCACTGAGCATCTCTGCTTTCCCAGAGGAGGAACATCTCACGGTGCGCATCCCCGCCGGAGCCTCTTCAGGAAAGGCAAACTTCCGGCTCCTTGTTTCACACGGAAGGTGGCAGCCCTGAAAGCTGTTGCTGGTCTTCACCTTCCCCGTGCAGCCTATTCACAGGCACAACAGGATTTGGCATCAGTGCTTGCTGAGAGAAGGAACATATCATAGTGCGCAACCCCGGCGGAGCCTGTTCTTGAAAAGGCAAACACCTGGTTCGTAGTCTCACACGGAAGGTGGCAGCCCTGAAAGCTGTTGCTGGTCTTCACTTTCCCCTTGCAGCCTATTCACACCACAACAACACTGAGCATCTCTGCTTTCCCAAAGAAGAAACATCTCACGGTGCGCATCCCCCCGGAGACTCTTCCCGAAAAGGCAAACGTCTGGCTCCTTGTCCCACATGGAAGGTGTCAGCCCTGAAAGCTGTTGCTGGTCTTCACCTTCCCCATGCAGCCTATTCAGAGGCACAACAGGTATTGGCATCTGTGCTTGCCAAGAGAGGAATATCTCACAGTGCGCATCCCCGACGGAGCCTCTTCCATAAAAGTCAAACGTCCGGCTCCTTGTCCCACATGGAAGGTGGCACCCCTGAAAGCTGTTGCTGGTCTTCACCTACCCCTTGCAGCCTAATCACAGGCACAACACTGAGCATCCCTGCTTTCCCAGAGAAGGAACATCTCATGGTGTGCATCCTATACAGAGTCTCTTCCCAAAAAGACAAACGTCCGGCTCCTTGTCCCACACGTAAAGTGTCTGCCCTAAAAGTTGTTACTGGTCTTCACATTCCCCGTGCAGCCTATTCGCCAGTAAAACTGGTATTGGCATCTGAGCTTGCTGAGAGAAGGAACATCTCACGGTGCGGATCCTCGGCAGAGCCTCTTCCCGAAAAAACAAACCCCTGGCTTCTTGTCCCACACTGCAGTTGGCAGCTCGGAGAGCTGTTGCTGGTCTTCACTTTCCCCGTGCAGCCTATTCACAGGCACAACAGCACTGAGCATTTCTGCGTTCCCAGAGAAGAAACATCAAATGGTAATATTTCCTGTCGGAGCCTGTTCTTTAAAAAGCAAACGTCGGGCTCCTTGTCCCACATGGAAGGTGGCAACCCTGAAAGCTGTTGCTGGTCTTCACCTTCCCCGTGCAGCCTATTCACAGGCACAAAAGCATTGAGCATTTGTGCGTTCCCAGAGAAGGAACATCTCACGACGCGCATCCTCGGCAGAGCCTGTTCCTGAAAAGTCAAACGTCCGGCTCCTTGTCCCACACGGAAGATGGCAGACCTGAAAGCTGTTGCTGGTCTTCACCTTCCCCATGCAGCCTATTCACAGGCACAACACGTATTGGCATTTGTGCTTGCCAAGACAAGGAATATCTCACGGTGCGCATCCCCTCCTTTGCCTTTCCTGAAAAAGCAAATGTCCTGCTCCTTGTCCAACACGGAAGGTGACAGCCCTGAAAGTTGTTGCTGCTCTTCACTTTCCCCGTGCAGCCTATTCACAGGCACAACAGCACTGAGCATCTCTGCTTTCCCAGAGAAGGAACATCTCGAGGTGCACATCCTCAGCAGAACCTCTTCCAGAAAAGGCAAACATGCGGCTCCTTGTCCCACACGGAAGGTGGCAGCCCTGAAAGCTGTTGCCGGTCTTCACCTTCCCCGTGCAGCCTATTCACAAGAACAACAGGTCTTGGCAACAGTGCTTGCCAAGAGAAGGAACATCTCACGGTGCGCATCCTCGGCAGAGCCTCTTCCATAAAAAGCAACCGTCCAGCTCCTTGTCCCACACGGAAGGTGGCAGCCCTGAAAGCTGTTGCTGCTCTTCACCTTCCCCGTTCAGCCATTTAACAGGCACAACAGCACTGAGCATCTCTGCTTTCCCAAAGGAGTAACATCTCATGTTGTGCATCCTTGGCAGAGACTCTTCCTGGAAGGCAAACTTCCCACTCCTTGTCCCACACGGAAGGTGGCAGCCCTCAAAGATGTTGCTGCTCTTAACCTTCCCCGTGCAGCCAATTCACAGGCACAAAAGGTACTGGCATCTCTGCTTGCCAAAAAAAGGAACATCTCACAATGCGCAAGCCCGGAGGAGCCTGTTCCTGAAATGGCAAACGTCCAGCTCCTTGTCCCACAGTGAACGTGGCAGCCCGGAGAGCTGTTGCTGGTCTTAATCTTCCCCGTTCATCCAAGTCACAGGCACAACAGCACTGAGCATCTCTGCTTTCCCAGAGGAGGAACATCTCACGGTGCGCATCCCCGCCGGAGCCTCTTCAGGAAAGGCAAACTTCCGGCTCCTTGTTTCACACGGAAGGTGGCAGCCCTGAAAGCTGTTGCTGGTCTTCACTTTCCCCTTGCAGCCTATTCACACCACAACAACACTGAGCATCTCTGCTTTCCCAAAGAAGAAACATCTCACGGTGCGCATCCCCCCGGAGACTCTTCCCGAAAAGGCAAACGTCTGGCTCCTTGTCCCACAAGAAGGTGTCAGCCCTGAAAGCTGTTGCTGGTCTTCACCTTCCCCGTGCAGCCTATTCAGAGGCACAACAGGTATTGGCATC
Source organism: Astur gentilis (assembly GCF_929443795.1). Taxonomy (NCBI): domain Eukaryota; kingdom Metazoa; phylum Chordata; class Aves; order Accipitriformes; family Accipitridae; genus Astur; species Astur gentilis. Next base: position 7,564,041 of record NC_064914.1, read on the forward strand.
TGTGCTTGCCAAGAGAGGAATATCTCACAGTGTGCATCCCCGACGGAGCCTCTTCCATAAAAGTCAAACGTCCGGCTCCTTGTCCCACATGGAAGGTGGCACCCCTGAAAGCTGTTGCTGGTCTTCACCTACCCCTTGCAGCCTAATCACAGGCACAACACTGAGCATCCCTGCTTTCCCAGAGAAGGAACATCTCATGGTGTGCATCCTATACAGAGTCTCTTCCCAAAAATACAAACGTCCGGCTCCTTGTCCCACACGTAAAGTGTCTGCCCTAAAAGTTGTTACTGGTCTTCACATTCCCCGTGCAGCCTATTCGCCAGTAAAACTGGTATTGGCATCTGAGCTTGCTGAGAGAAGGAACATCTCACGGTGCGGATCCTCGGCAGAGCCTCTTCCCGAAAAAACAAACCCCTGGCTTCTTGTCCCACACTGCAGTTGGCAGCTCGGAGAGCTGTTGCTGGTCTTCACTTTCCCCGTGCAGCCTATTCACAGGCACAACAGCACTGAGCATTTCTGCGTTCCCAGAGAAGAAACATCAAATGGTACTATTTCCTGTCGGAGCCTGTTCTTTAAAAAGCAAACGTCGGGCTCCTTGTCCCACATGGAAGGTGGCAACCCTGAAAGCTGTTGCTGGTCTTCACCTTCCCCGTGCAGCCTATTCACAGGCACAAAAGCATTGAGCATTTGTGCGTTCCCAGAGAAGGCACATCTCACGACGCGCATCCTCGGCAGAGCCTGTTCCTGAAAAGTCAAACGTCCGGCTCCTTGTCCCACACGGAAGATGGCAGACCTGAAAGCTGTTGCTGGTCTTCACCTTCCCCATGCAGCCTATTCACAGGCACAACACGTATTGGCATTTGTGCTTGCCAAGACAAGGAATATCTCACGGTGCGCATCCCCTCCTTTGCCTTTCCTGAAAAGGCAAATGTCCTGCTCCTTGTCCAACACGGAAGGTGTAGGGATTGGCGCTCGGAAGATCTCGCGATGTACGGAAAGAGAAGGGTTAAAGGAGGCGGGATGACCGACAGACAGTATGTAAGGGCGTGACGCAGTTGAATAAACGCCATTTGCAGCATCCTCATATTGGTGTCAGCGCTCTGTGGCCCAGGGTATGGTGGACCCTGTGCCGAGTCCCACGGGGTGATCAGACGAATGTCTACAAGTGGTGACCCCGGTGTGATTGGACATCGGCGGATTACGCGGGGCGTAATCGAAGGCCTGGCCAGGCATGGAAGGAGTCCTGAAGGTGTTGGACTCATGCTCTAGAGAGGTAAAAATCCCTATTGGACAAAAAGAAGCGAAAGCTTGCCTAGAGCGGCTCCTGAAAGAGGAAGCGATAGAGCGCCCGGGGGACATATTGTCTCCTGAGTGCTGGCCGAAATGCACCGCGGCTTTAGCGGAACGGGCTATGGCGACGCAGCATGGTCCGGAGTTAAAGACGTGGGGGCGGATTAGGGCGATTTTCAGGAAAGTGCGGGAGGAGGGCTTAACATGGAAGGAAGCAAAGAGATTGATGCACGCGCAGGTGGATCGGGGCGTGCAGGCGGATGGGGAGGCGCGGACAGAAGGGCTGACGGAGGTAGCGGAGCAGACGCCTCTGGTGCTCCCAGTGCAGCCGTCGGCACCGGCCGAACCACCGGGATACCCTTGGGAGGAGTTTGAACGGGAGCGTGAACGGGCGAGAGAGGAGGAGCGGGAGAAAGAGCGACAGTTAATTCAGGAGGCAGAGGAACCCGTGGCTGAGCAAAGGAGACGGGAGAAGGAGAGGCAGAGACTAGAGGAGGCGGAGAGGGCTGTGATGAAGGGATCAGAAAAGGGGCAGGTAGAGGAGGGAGCGGTTCCCCTGTATGATCCGGAGGATTGGGTGCCGGGACGTGTTTTGCGAACCGCGCCACAAGCTCACCCTAAGATGGCGCCGACATCCGCTTTCTCCCCGGATGTCTCTCCGGAGGTCGGGAGAGGCGGAGCACGGCCAAAGGAAGGAGGAAGGAAAGTCAGGACACCCCCTCTTACGCGCGTAGCGGAAGAGGAAGAGAGTGGGCCGGACTCAATCGAGGGGTCGGCTCAACGGTTAGAGGAGGCGTGGCAACTGGTGGGCGGAAACCGCTGTCGTCCGCCGCACGCAGCGGTAAAACAAAAGGCTATCTCCGGCTGTAAGGCGCAGTCGGCAGCAGCCAGTGAAAAGGCAACGCCTATGCCTTTAATACCTGCGTCCGACCCAGCTACAGATCCGCTGCAGATGTTGCAGCGAGTAGTAGAGGAGATACAGGAGCAGGTGAAGCAACAGCGGCAGCTGCTACAAGCAGCTGGGGAACAGAAAGGAGTCCCCAATTCACCGAAGGTCACGTTGCCAGACTGGAAAATTGTAGCAAAGGAATGTGTTATGGACGGCATACGCTTTGAAGGACCCCCTTTAGTTTGCCCAGTCCGAGCTGGTCCAGGTGGTGTAGGGGTGGAGTGGTCTCCGTTAGATAGCAAGCTTTTGCAACAAGTGAAGAAGGCCGTGGATGAATACGGCTTAGGACATCCCATGACAGGCTCTCTTTTAGATGTGGTTTTTTCAGGTTCACTGACTCCCTGGGATTCGCGACAGTTTTGCAGTATGATTTTGACTCCCACTTTTTTTTTGATTTGGAAAGAAGCTTGGACAAACAAGTTGCAGGCAGCACTAGTTGAGGCCCAACAAGAAAGACCCAACCCATTACCTAATTCGTCAGTACAGCGTCTGCGAGGGTCAGACCCTGGTCAGCTGACGCCGCAGCAACAGGCGGGACAACTTACAGCTAGGGAATTAACAACGTCGACGCGGGCAGCGCGTGCAGCCTTGACAGCTGTTGCACCCCTGATGACTCCAAAGGAGCCATGGACGAAAATCAAGCAAGGGGTAGCGGAGGAATTCCCAAAATTTTGTGACCGGTTACAGGGAGCCATAGAGCAGGCGCATCTCCCTGATTCAGCTAAAGGACCAGTATTGTTGGAGTGTGTTAGACAGCAGGCGAATGAAACTACAAAAGCGGTCTTACGGACAGTGCCTCTGGGGGCATCCCTTGGAGTGATGGTAGAGGCAGTATTGAAGAAGCAGCGGGAGGTTCCTGATTCAGTGGTACAGTCAGTTGTGGCTGCAGTAAGGGCTCCGGAGCTAAAAGGTAGCTCCAGACAGGTGGTTTGCTACCGTTGTGGTCGCAAAGGGCATAAGAGAGATCAATGCAAAGCAGAGAAGCGTGAGTCAGGAGGTCCTCCGGGGCCTTGTTGGAAATGCGGACAAACAGGACATCTGGCAAAGACCTGCCAAGCGGGAAACGGCTTTCGGGGGAGACAGCGGGGCATGCCTCCCCCCACCTCACAAGAGCCCCGCAACGCGTCCTCCGCAACGGCGATGGAGCAGTCGCGGAACCCCAAGTGGCCTTGGTGTTAGATTGCTGGGACAGGCCACATGTACAGGTCTGTATACGGATAGTGGCCGACAACATCACACCACGTGAGCTGTGGTGTTCTGCACTCGTGGATACAGGTGCTGATGTCTCATGTCTTCCTCATGGTATGTGGCCAGATTCTTGGCCTACTGTACAAAGCCGCTTAGAAGGACTGGGTGGTAACTCTCTGTCAGAACATTCACTGCTGGCTTGTTGGGTTTCTGCCCAGGACTCCGACGGGTCAGTCTTGGTTGCTAATGTCAGACCGCATAAGGCACAGGTGTCTGAGCCTTTACTTGGCCGTGACGTGTTGCAACAATGGGGTGTCCGCTTGTCAAATTTTTGAGTGGGGCCACTGTCTACCTGATGCGCCGCGAGCTTGCGGTATGTATGAAGTGGAAAACCACTGATCCGGTTTGGGTAGAACAGTGGCCCCTCACGCAAGAAAAATTACTAGCGGCGACTGAAATAGTAAATAGAGAACTCAAAAAGGGACACCTTGTTGAGAGCACTAGTCCATGGAATACACCCATTTTTGTTGTCCCAAAGAAGGACAAGAACAAATGGCGGCTACTACAGGACTTGCGGGCCGTCAATGCGGTATTGGAAGACATGGGGCCTTTGCAACCCGGGCTGCCTATTCCCTCTGCCCTGCCAGATGGCTGGCCAATTTTGATCATGGACATTAAAGATTGTTTTTTCTCTATCCCGTTGGCAGAGGAAGACCAAGAAAAGTTTGCTTTTACACTCCCAGCGACCAACCTGGCTGAACCAGCAAAGCCGTATCAGTGGACAGTTTTGCCGCAAGGCATGAAAAATTCACCAACCTTGTGTCAAAGGGCAGTGGCCCTTGCCCTGCAGCCGGTAAGACAAAACAATTCTCAGTTGGTCATCTATCACTATATGGATGATATTTTGGTGGCAGCGCCTTCGGAGGAGTCCCTCCGTTCTGGTGAGCAACAAATTTTACAGGCTCTGCAAGCGGAAGGCCTAGAAGTGCAAGAGGCTAAGACGCAAAAAGGGCCAGCCTGTAAGTATTTAGGGCTCAGCATTGGCCCTCATGCAGTCCGAGCACAACAGCAGATCTTGGAGCCAGTCGTTAATACTTTACATGACTTACAGAAATTAGTTGGAGCTTTGCAGTGGTTAAATGGTGTCTTGCCCATTCCTCCCGATTGGATGAGTCCTCTATATGAGCTCTTGAGAGGACACCACCCGTGGGAGAAAAGGACTTTGACTCAGGAAGCAAAGAACTCATTGAATAGAATTGCAGAACTCATGAGTGTAGAAAGCTTGCACAGATGGCAGCCAAAAGAACCATTGCAACTGTATTTGAGCCTGACAAAGAAGGGTGCTATTGGACTAGTAGGCCAAGGTGAACCCTCGAAGCCTAGGGCTCTATGGTGGATTACATCCACCCAGATAAAAACGGCTTTTCAAGCCTATTCAAAGGCACTGGCATTGTTGATTTTGCGGGGCCGCGAAGTAACCCGTAGAGTGTTTGGGAAAGAGCCAGACAGAATCTGGCTGCCGGTACGTGCGGAAACATGGCAAAGGAACCTGAGCCAACAGGACGAACTGGCTTTGGCCTTTGAGGGTTTTGTGGGACACCTAGCGTATGGGCCCACTCTTGAGGCAAAGACCTTTTTGCCATTACTGTGTCTGAAGCCAGTCCTACGCATCAGTGAACAACCGGTGCAAGGTCCTACTCTGTTTACAGATGCGTCTTCACAGACGCAGCGAGCAGTAGTTGTATGGCAAGAAGGCACTGATTGGAAAAGAATGGTATACCAGGATGAATCGTGCTCAGTGCAGAAACTCGAAGCCCATGGGATTCGCATGGCTCTTTCCTTGTTTCCTGAACAGCCCTCGAACATTGTAACAGATTCGATATATGTGGCGAAACTGATACACACTATGGCAGAATCTGGCTGGCCTATTTCAGACGTAGCCGTCATGTTGGAAGCAGCGCTTACGCGACGTTCTGCGCCCGTATCAATTATTCATGTGACAGCGCACACGAATCATTCAGGGTTCTATTATGATGGAAATCGTCGCGCTGACCTAGCTGCTCGTCAGGTGAACACTCTACAGCAGGCCCGGCAGTTACACCATGACTTACACATTGGGGCAAAGGCACTGTCACGGCACTGTGACATTCCCTTACACCAGGCACGGGACGTTGTGGCTACTTGTCCTCACTGTCAGCATGCTCCTTTGTGGCTCGCGGGAGTGAATCCGCGGGGGCTAGAGCCCTCGGAGTTATGGCAAACTGATTTCACCATGTATCCACCCTTTCAGCCATCCCCTCACATTGCGGTCACCATCGACACCTGCAGTGGCGTTCTCGTTGCGACTCTTCACAGAAAGGTTACGGCCCGTGCTGCGCAACAACATTGGCTGACTGCCATGGCGTGGTTAGGTTGCCCACGCACTATCAAAACAGATAATGGGTCCTGTTTTACCGCAGCTTCTACCCAACAGTGGGCAGATCGTTGGGGAATCCGACTGCTTCACGGTATTCCCTATAACAGTCAGGGACAGGCCATTGTAGAACGCGCACATCGCACATTAAAAGCCAAGCTTGATGTTCTTAGGGAGGGGGAGCAGGTACCCCAAGAGACAGACCCTCTTGACCACGAAAATCATCAGCAACAAAATCCCAAATGCCGACGTTCTGCTCGTGAGACCCCTGTGCACCGTAATGCACGGTTGTTGGCTTTAGCACTATTTGCACTCAATCAGTTTGCCCGTGGTACAGAGTCACAGAGTCCAATGCAGAAGCATTGGCAACAGGCGATAAGGGGAGTAGGGCCACCAGTATTGGTCCGTGACCCAGAAACAGGAAAGTGGGAAGGAGGGTGGCGCTTGGTGACACAGGGAAGAGGGTATACTGCAGTACGATCATCAGAGCACCCAGACTCACGTGTGCGCTGGGTGCCGTCTCGGTGGTTGAAACCAGACCTCAGTCAATAACGATTTGTTGTGAGTTATTTTGCAGGATGCCGTTCAGAAGATCATCTGAGTACCTGCACTGTGGTCGTTGTGACCCTTGGGTGCTTGTCAAGTATGACCGCTGTGGACAACAACTCTGGAGACGCACCAACCGAGCATCAAAATGGTGTGACCGATGTTTTGAACACCGCAGATCCACTTTACAGCAACCGCTGTGTGTACCCCATAAGCAGGGGACTATGATATGCTTTTAGACAAAGCCAATCAATTACAGGAGGCAGGTGACAGTGGCATGACAATCTCCTCTCGTCGACCTGGCAATGGCTCCTGTCTTTGATTGACTGAAAAACGTTGACCCTATTTGGAATCCTTTTGGTGGTAGTTATTATGGTTTGTTGTGGGATACCAGCACTGACTGTTTGCGTGCGGAAACTCTTTATACAGAGTGCGGGTACCCACCAGTACACGAATTACCATGAGGTGGTGGGATCACTTATAGCTGTAACGCCAGTTTGTACCGTCGGTCATCCGCCATAGTGAGGGGGGACTTGTAGGGATTGGCGCTAGGAAGATCTCGCGATGTACGGAAAGAGAAGGGTTAAAGGAGGCGGGATGACCGACAGACAGTATGTAAGGGCGTGACGCAGTTGAATAAACGCCATTTGCAGCATCCTCATATTGGTGTCAGTGCTCTGTGGCCCAGGGTATGGTGGACCCTGTGCCGAGTCCCACGGGGTGATCAGACGAATGTCTACAGGAAGGTGACAGCCCTGAAAGTTGTTGCTGCTCTTCACTTTCCCCGTGCAGCCTATTCACAGGCACAACAGCACTGAGCATCTCTGCTTTCCCAGAGAAGGAACATCTCATGGTGCGCATCCTTGGCAGAGCCTCTTCCTGAAAGGCAAACACACGGCTCCTTGTCCCACACGGAAGGTGGCAGCCCTGAAAGCTGTTGCTGATGTTCACCTTCCCCGTGCAGCCTATTCACATGCACAATAGCAGTGAGCATTTCTGCATTCCCAGAGAAGAAACATCTCATGGTGCTGTTTCCCGGCGGAGCCTGTTCCTGAAAAGGCAAACCTCCGTGTTCTTGTCTGACACGGAAGGTGTCAGCCCGGAATGCTTTTGCTAGTCGTTACCTTCCTCGTGCAGCCTATTGGCAGGCACAACAAGTTTTGGCATTTGTACTTCCCCAGAGAAGGAATATCTCACGGTGCGCATCCTCGGCAGAGCCTGTTCCCAAAAAGGCAAACGTCCAGCTCCTTGTCCCAAACGGACGGTGGCAGCCCTGAAAGCTGTTGCTGGTCTTCACCTTCCCCGTGCAGCCTATTCACAGGAACAACAGGTCTTGGCAACAGTGCTTGCAAAGAGAAGAAACATCTCACAGTGCGCACCCTTGGCAGAGCCTGTTCCCGAAAAGGCAAACATCCGGCCCCTTCCTTCACACGGAAGGTGGCAGCCCTGAAAGCTGTTGCTGCTCTTCACCTTCCCCGTTCAGCCATTTAACAGGCACAACAGCACTGAGCATCTCTGCTTTCCCAAAGGAGTAACATCTCATGTTGTGCATCCTTGGCAGAGACTCTTCCTGGAAGGCAAACTTCCCACTCCTTGTCCCACACGGAAGGTGGCAGCCCTCAAAGATGTTGCTGCTCTTAACCTTCCCCGTGCAGCCAATTCACAGGCACAAAAGGTACTGGCATCTCTGCTTGCCAAAAAAAGGAACATCTCACAATGCGCAAGCCCGGAGGAGCCTGTTCCTGAAATGGCAAACGTCCAGCTCCTTGTCCCACAGTGAACGTGGCAGCCCGGAGAGCTGTTGCTGGTCTTAATCTTCCCCGTTCATCCAAGTCACAGGCACAACAGCACTGAGCATCTCTGCTTTCCCAGAGGAGGAACATCTCACGGTGCGCATCCCCGCCGGAGCCTCTTCAGGAAAGGCAAACTTCCGGCTCCTTGTTTCACACGGAAGGTGGCAGCCCTGAAAGCTGTTGCTGGTCTTCACCTTCCCCGTGCAGCCTATTCACAGGCACAACAGGATTTGGCATCAGTGCTTGCTGAGAGAAGGAACATATCATAGTGCGCAACCCCGGCGGAGCCTGTTCTTGAAAAGGCAAACACCTGGTTCGTAGTCTCACACGGAAGGTGGCAGCCCTGAAAGCTGTTGCTGGTCTTCACTTTCCCCTTGCAGCCTATTCACACCACAACAACACTGAGCATCTCTGCTTTCCCAAAGAAGAAACATCTCACGGTGCGCATCCCCCCGGAGACTCTTCCCGAAAAGGCAAACGTCTGGCTCCTTGTCCCACATGGAAGGTGTCAGCCCTGAAAGCTGTTGCTGGTCTTCACCTTCCCCATGCAGCCTATTCAGAGGCACAACAGGTATTGGCATCTGTGCTTGCCAAGAGAGGAATATCTCACAGTGCGCATCCCCGACGGAGCCTCTTCCATAAAAGTCAAACGTCCGGCTCCTTGTCCCACATGGAAGGTGGCACCCCTGAAAGCTGTTGCTGGTCTTCACCTACCCCTTGCAGCCTAATCACAGGCACAACACTGAGCATCCCTGCTTTCCCAGAGAAGGAACATCTCATGGTGTGCATCCTATACAGAGTCTCTTCCCAAAAAGACAAACGTCCGGCTCCTTGTCCCACACGTAAAGTGTCTGCCCTAAAAGTTGTTACTGGTCTTCACATTCCCCGTGCAGCCTATTCGCCAGTAAAACTGGTATTGGCATCTGAGCTTGCTGAGAGAAGGAACATCTCACGGTGCGGATCCTCGGCAGAGCCTCTTCCCGAAAAAACAAACCCCTGGCTTCTTGTCCCACACTGCAGTTGGCAGCTCGGAGAGCTGTTGCTGGTCTTCACTTTCCCCGTGCAGCCTATTCACAGGCACAACAGCACTGAGCATTTCTGCGTTCCCAGAGAAGAAACATCAAATGGTAATATTTCCTGTCGGAGCCTGTTCTTTAAAAAGCAAACGTTGGGCTCCTTGTCCCACATGGAAGGTGGCAACCCTGAAAGCTGTTGCTGGTCTTCACCTTCCCCGTGCAGCCTATTCACAGGCACAAAAGCATTGAGCATTTGTGCGTTCCCAGAGAAGGCACATCTCACGACGCGCATCCTCGGCAGAGCCTGTTCCTGAAAAGTCAAACGTCCGGCTCCTTGTCCCACACGGAAGATGGCAGACCTGAAAGCTGTTGCTGGTCTTCACCTTCCCCATGCAGCCTATTCACAGGCACAACACGTATTGGCATTTGTGCTTGCCAAGACAAGGAATATCTCACGGTGCGCATCCCCTCCTTTGCCTTTCCTGAAAAAGCAAATGTCCTGCTCCTTGTCCAACACGGAAGGTGACAGCCCTGAAAGTTGTTGCTGCTCTTCACTTTCCCCGTGCAGCCTATTCACAGGCACAACAGCACTGAGCATCTCTGCTTTCCCAGAGAAGGAACATCTCGAGGTGCACATCCTCAGCAGAACCTCTTCCAGAAAAGGCAAACATGCGGCTCCTTGTCCCACACGGAAGGTGGCAGCCCTGAAAGCTGTTGCCGGTCTTCACCTTCCCCGTGCAGCCTATTCACAAGAACAACAGGTCTTGGCAACAGTGCTTGCCAAGAGAAGGAACATCTCACGGTGCGCATCCTCGGCAGAGCCTCTTCCATAAAAAGCAACCGTCCAGCTCCTTGTCCCACACGGAAGGTGGCAGCCCTGAAAGCTGTTGCTGCTCTTCACCTTCCCCGTTCAGCCATTTAACAGGCACAACAGCACTGAGCATCTCTGCTTTCCCAAAGGAGTAACATCTCATGTTGTGCATCCTTGGCAGAGACTCTTCCTGGAAGGCAAACTTCCCACTCCTTGTCCCACACGGAAGGTGGCAGCCCTCAAAGATGTTGCTGCTCTTAACCTTCCCCGTGCAGCCAATTCACAGGCACAAAAGGTACTGGCATCTCTGCTTGCCAAAAAAAGGAACATCTCACAATGCGCAAGCCCGGAGGAGCCTGTTCCTGAAATGGCAAACGTCCAGCTCCTTGTCCCACAGTGAACGTGGCAGCCCGGAGAGCTGTTGCTGGTCTTAATCTTCCCCGTTCATCCAAGTCACAGGCACAACAGCACTGAGCATCTCTGCTTTCCCAGAGGAGGAACATCTCACGGTGCGCATCCCCGCCGGAGCCTCTTCAGGAAAGGCAAACTTCCGGCTCCTTGTTTCACACGGAAGGTGGCAGCCCTGAAAGCTGTTGCTGGTCTTCACTTTCCCCTTGCAGCCTATTCACACCACAACAACACTGAGCATCTCTGCTTTCCCAAAGAAGAAACATCTCACGGTGCGCATCCCCCCGGAGACTCTTCCCGAAAAGGCAAACGTCTGGCTCCTTGTCCCACAAGAAGGTGTCAGCCCTGAAAGCTGTTGCTGGTCTTCACCTTCCCCGTGCAGCCTATTCAGAGGCACAACAGGTATTGGCATCTGTGCTTGCCAAGAGAGGAATATCTCACAGTGTGCATCCCCGACGGAGCCTCTTCCATAAAAGTCAAACGTCCGGCTCCTTGTCCCACATGGAAGGTGGCACCCCTGAAAGCTGTTGCTGGTCTTCACCTACCCCTTGCAGCCTAATCACAGGCACAACACTGAGCATCCCTGCTTTCCCAGAGAAGGAACATCTCATGGTGTGCATCCTATACAGAGTCTCTTCCCAAAAAGACAAACGTCCGGCTCCTTGTCCCACACGTAAAGTGTCTGCCCTAAAAGTTGTTACTGGTCTTCACATTCCCCGTGCAGCCTATTCGCCAGTAAAACTGGTATTGGCATCTGAGCTTGCTGAGAGAAGGAACATCTCACGGTGCGGATCCTCGGCAGAGCCTCTTCCCGAAAAAACAAACCCCTGGCTTCTTGTCCCACACTGCAGTTGGCAGCTCGGAGAGCTGTTGCTGGTCTTCACTTTCCCCGTGCAGCCTATTCACAGGCACAACAGCACTGAGCATTTCTGCGTTCCCAGAGAAGAAACATCAAATGGTACTATTTCCTGTCGGAGCCTGTTCTTTAAAAAGCAAACGTCGGGCTCCTTGTCCCACATGGAAGGTGGCAACCCTGAAAGCTGTTGCTGGTCTTCACCTTCCCCGTGCAGCCTATTCACAGGCACAAAAGCATTGAGCATTTGTGCGTTCCCAGAGAAGGCACATCTCACGACGCGCATCCTCGGCAGAGCCTGTTCCTGAAAAGTCAAACGTCCGGCTCCTTGTCCCACACGGAAGATGGCAGACCTGAAAGCTGTTGCTGGTCTTCACCTTCCCCATGCAGCCTATTCACAGGCACAACACGTATTGGCATTTGTGCTTGCCAAGACAAGGAATATCTCACGGTGCGCATCCCCTCCTTTGCCTTTCCTGAAAAGGCAAATGTCCTGCTCCTTGTCCAACACGGAAGGTGACAGCCCTGAAAGTTGTTGCTGCTCTTCACTTTCCCCGTGCAGCCTATTCACAGGCACAACAGCACTGAGCATCTCTGCTTTCCCAGAGAAGGAACATCTCGAGGTGCACATCCTCAGCAGAACCTCTTCCAGAAAAGGCAAACATGCGGCTCCTTGTCCCACAAGGAAGGTGGCAGCCCTGAAAGCTGTTGCCGGTCTTCACCTTCCCCGTGCAGCCTATTCACAAGAACAACAGGTCTTGGCAACAGTGCTTGCCAAGAGAAGGAACATCTCACGGTGCGCATCCTCGGCAGAGCCTCTTCCATAAAAAGCAACCGTCCGGCTCCTTGTCCCACACGGAAGGTGGCAGCCCTGAAAGCTGTTGCTGTTCTTCACATTCCCCTTGCAGCCAATTCACAGGCACAACAGCACTGAGCATGTCTGCTTTCCCAAAGAAGGAACATCTCATGGTGCGCATCCTTGGCAGAGCCTCTTCCTGAAAGGCAAACACACGGCTCCTTGTCCCACACGGAAGGTGGCAGCCCTGAAAGCTGTTGCTGATGTTCACCTTCCATGTGCAGCCTATTCACATGCACAATAGCACTGAGCATTTCTGCATTCCCAGAGAAGAAACATCTCATGGTGCTGTTTCCCGGCGGAGCCTGTTCCTGAAAAGGCAAACCTCCGTGTTCTTGTCCGACATGGAAGGTGTCAGCCCGGAATGCTTTTGCTAGTCGTTACCTTCCCCGTGCAGCCTATTCGCAGGCACAACAAGTTTTGGCATTTGTACTTCCCCAGAGAAGGAATATCTCACGGTGCGCATCCTCGGCAGAGCCTGTTCCCAAAAAGGCAAACGTCCAGCTCCTTGTCCCAAACGGACGGTGGCAGCCCTGAAAGCTGTTGCTGGTCTTCACCTTCCCCGTGCAGCCTAATCACAGGCACAACAGCACTGGGTATTTCTGCTTACACAAAGATGCAATCTCTCACAGTGCTCTTCCACAGTGGAGCCTATTCTCGAAAAGGCAAACGTCCGGCTCATTGTCCCACACGGAAGGTCGCAGTCCTGAAAGCTGTTGCTGGTCTTCACCTTCCCTGTGCATCCTATTCACAGGCACAACAGCATTAAGCTTTTCTGCATTCCCAGAGAAGGAACATCTCACGGTGCGATTGCCCGGGGAAGCCTGTTCCCAAAAAGGCAAACGTGCGGCTACTTGTCCCACACGGAAGGTGGCAGACCTGAAAGCTGTTGCTGGTCTTCACATTCCCCTTGCAGCCAATTCACAGGCACAACAGCACTGAGCATGTCTGCTTTCCCAAAGGTTGAACATCTCATGGTGCGCATCCTTGGCAGAGCCTCTTCCCGAAAGGCAAACACACGGCTCCTTGTCCCACACGGAAGGTGGCAGCCCTGAAAGCTGTTGCTGATGTTCACCTTCCCCGTGCAGCCTATTCACATGCACAATAGCACTGAGCATTTCTGCGTTCCCAGAGAAGAAACATCTCATGGTGCTGTTTCCCGGCGGAGCCTGTTCCTGAAAAGGCAAACCTCCGTGTTCTTGTCTGACACGGAAGGTGTCAGCCCGGAATGCTTTTGCCAGTCGTCACCTTCCCCGTGCAGCCTATTGGCAGGCACAACAAGTTTTGGCATTTGTACTTCCCCAGAGAAGGAATATCTCACGGTGCGCATCCTCGGCAGAGCCTGTTCCCAAAAAGGCAAACGTGCGGCTACTTGTCCCACACGGAAGGTGCAGCCGTGAAATGTGTTGCTGGTCTTCACCTTCCCCATGCAGCGCATTTGCAGGCACAACAGGTATTGGGATCTGTGCTATCCAAAAGAAGGAACATCTCACAATGTGCATCCCCGGCGGAGCCTGTTCCTGAAAATGCAATCATCCAGCTCCTTGACCCACACTGAAGGTCACAGCTGTCAAAGCTGTTGCTCGTCTTCACCTTCCCCACGCAGCCTATTCACAAGCAAAACAGGCATTGGCGTCTGTGCATGCTGAGAGAAGGAGCATTTCACGGTGCGCATCCTCAGCAGAGACTCTTCCCCAAAAGGGAAACGTCTGGCTCCCTGTCCCACATGGAAGGTGGCAGCCCTGAAAGCTGTTGCTGGTCTTCACCTTCCCCTTGCAAACTATTCGCAGGCACAACAGCACTGAACATCTCCGCTTTCCCGGAGAAGGAACATCTCAAGGTGCTCACCCTCAGCAGAGACTCTTCCCGAAAAGGCAAATGTCCGGCCTCTTGTCCCACATGGAAGGGCGCAGTCCTGAAAGCTGTTGCTGTTCTTCACCTTCCCCATGCAGCCTATTCGCAGGCACAACAGGTATTGGCATCTGTGCTTGCCAAGAGAAGGAACATCTCATGGTGTGCATCCCTGCCGGAGCCTCTTCCCAAAAAGGCAAACGTCCAGTTCCTTGTCCCACACGGAAGGTGGCAGCCCTGAAAGCTGTTGCCGGTCTTCACCTTCCCCGTGCAGCCTATTCACAGGAACAACAGGTCTTGGCAACAGTGCTTGCAAAGAGAAGAAACATCTCACAGTGCGCACCCTTGGCAGAGCCTGTTCCCGAAAAGGCAAACATCCAGCCCCTTCCTTCACACGGAAGGTGGCAGCCCTGAAAGCTGTTGCTGCTCTTCACCTTCCCCGTTCAGCCATTTAACAGGCACAACAGCACTGAGCATCTCTGCTTTCCCAAAGGAGTAACATCTCATGTTGTGCATCCTTGGCAGAGACTCTTCCTGGAAGGCAAACTTCCCACTCCTTGTCCCACACGGAAGGTGGCAGCCCTCAAAGATGTTGCTGCTCTTAACCTTCCCCGTGCAGCCAATTCACAGGCACAAAAGGTACTGGCATCTCTGCTTGCCAAAAAAAGGAACATCTCACAATGCGCAAGCCCGGAGGAGCCTGTTCCTGAAATGGCAAACGTCCAGCTCCTTGTCCCACAGTGAACGTGGCAGCCCGGAGAGCTGTTGCTGGTCTTAATCTTCCCCGTTCATCCAAGTCACAGGCACAACAGCACTGAGCATCTCTGCTTTCCCAGAGGAGGAACATCTCACGGTGCGCATCCCCGCCGGAGCCTCTTCAGGAAAGGCAAACTTCCGGCTCCTTGTTTCACACGGAAGGTGGCAGCCCTGAAAGCTGTTGCTGGTCTTCACTTTCCCCTTGCAGCCTATTCACACCACAACAACACTGAGCATCTCTGCTTTCCCAAAGAAGAAACATCTCACGGTGCGCATCCCCCCGGAGACTCTTCCCGAAAAGGCAAATGTCTGGCTTCTTGTCCCACAAGAAGGTGTCAGCCCTGAAAGCTGTTGCTGGTCTTCACCTTCCCCGTGCAGCCTATTCAGAGGCACAACAGGTATTGGCATCTGTGCTTGCCAAGAGAGGAATATCTCACAGTGCGCATCCCCGACGGAGCCTCTTCCATAAAAGTCAAACGTCCGGCTCCTTGTCCCACATGGAAGGTGGCACCCCTGAAAGCTGTTGCTAGTCTTCACCTACCCCTTGCAGCCTAATCACAGGCACAACAGCAATAAGCATCTCTGCTTTCCCAGAGAAGGAACATCTCATGGTGTGCAACCTTTGCAGAGTCTCTTCAGAAAAAGACAAGCGTCCGGCTCCTTGTCCCACACGTAACGTGTCTGCCCTAAAAGTTGTTACTGGTCTTCACATTCCCCGTGCAGCCTATTCGCCAGTAAAACTGGTATTGGCATCTGAGCTTGCTGAGACAAGGAACATCTAACGGTGTGCATCCTCGGCTGAGCCTCTTCCCAAACAGGCAATCCTCTTGCTCCTTGTCCCACACTGGAGGTGGCAGCTCAGAGAGCTGTTGCTGGTCTTCACCTTCCCCATGCAGCCTATTCACAGGCACAACAGCACTGAGCATTTCTGCATTCCCAGAGAAGAAACATCAAATGGTACTATTTCCTGTCGGAGCCTGTTCTTTAAAAAGCAAATGTACGGCTCCTTGTCCCACACGAAAGGTGGCAGCCCTGAAAGCTGTTGCTGGTCTTCACCTTCCCTGTGCAGCCTATTCAGAGGCACAACAGGTATTGGCATCTGTGCTTGCCAAGAGAGGAATATCTTACAGTGCGCATCCCCGACGGAGCCTCTTCCATAAAAGGCAAACCTCCGGCTCCTTGTCCCACATGGAAGGTGGCACCCCTGAAAGCTGTTGCTGGTCTTCACCTACCCCTTGCAGCCTAATCACAGGCACAACACTGAGCATCCCTGCTTTCCCAGAGAAGGAACATCTCATGGTGTGCATCCTTTACAGAGTCTCTTCCCAAAAAGACAAACGTCCGGCTCCTTGTCCCACACGTAAAGTGTCTGCCCTAAAAGTTGTTACTGGTCTTCACATTCCCCGTGCAGCCTATTCGCCAGTAAAACTGGTATTGGCATCTGAGCTTGCTGAGAGAAGGAACATCTCACGGTGCGGATCCTCGGCAGAGCCTCTTCCCGAAAAAACAAACCCCTGGCTTATTGTCCCACACTGCAGTTGGCAGCTCGGAGAGCTGTTGCTGGTCTTCACTTTCCCCGTGCAGCCTATTCACAGGCACAACAGCACTGAGCATTTCTGCGTTCCCAGAGAAGAAACATCAAATGGTAATATTTCCTGTCGGAGCCTGTTCTTTAAAAAGCAAACGTCGGGCTCCTTGTCCCACATGGAAGGTGGCAACCCTGAAAGCTGTTGCTGGTCTTCACCTTCCCCGTGCAGCCTATTCACAGGCACAACAGGTATTGGCATCAGTGCTTGCTGAGAGAAGGAACATATCATAGTGCGCAACCCCGGCGGAGCCTGTTCTTGAAAAGGCAAACACCTGGTTCGTAGTCTCACACGGAAGGTGGCAGCCTGTTAAGCTGTTCATGCTCTTCACCTTCCCCGTGCAGTCTATTCGCAGGCACAACAGATACTGGCATCTCTGCTTGCCAAAAAAAGGAACATCTCACAATGCGCAACCCCGGCGTAGCCTATTCCTGAAATGGCAAAAGTCCGGCTCCTTGTCCCACAGTGAACGTGGCAGCCCGGAAAGCTGTTGCTGGTCTTCACCTTCCCCGTTCAGCCTATTCACAGGCACAACAGCACTGAGTATTTCTGCGTTGCCAGTGAAGGAACATCTCACGGTGCTGTTGCCCGTCAGAGCCTGTTCCTGAAAACGCAAACGACCAGCTCCTTGCCCCACAAGGAAGGTGGCAGTCCTGAAAGCTTTTCCTGGTCTTCACATTTTCCGTTCAGTCTATTCGCAGGCACAACAGCTCTGAGCATTTCTGCATTCCCAGTGAAGGAATATCTCACGGTGCTGTTGCCCGGCAGAGCCTGTTCATGAAGAGGCAAATATCCGGCTCCTTGTCCCACATGGATGGTGGCAGCCCTGAAAGCTGTTGCCAGTCTTCACCTTCCCGGTGCAGCCTAATCACTAGAACAACAGCAGTGGGACTCTCTGCTTACACAGAGAAGCAATCTCTCACGGTGCTCTACCCCGGCGGACACTGTTCCCGAAAAGGCACACGTCCGGCTCCTTGTCCCACACGAAAGGTGGCAGCCCTGAAAGCTGTTGCTGGTCTTCACCTTCCCCATGCAGCCTATCCACAGGCACAACACGTATTGGCATTTGTGCTTGCCAAGACAAGGAATATCTCACGGTGCGCATCCCCTCCTTTGCCTTTCCTGAAAAGGCAAATGTCCTGCTCCTTGTCCAACACAGAAGGTGACAGCCCTGAAAGTTGTTGCTGCTCTTCACTTTCCCCGTGCAGCCTATTCACAGGCACAACAGCACTGAGCATCTCTGCTTTCCCAGAGAAGGGACATCTCGAGGTGCACATCCTCAGCAGAACCTCTTCCAGAAAAGGCAAACATGCGGCTCCTTGTCCCACACGGAAGGTGGCAGCCCTGAAAGCTGTTGCCGGTCTTCACCTTCCCCGTGCAGCCTATTCACAAGAACAACAGGTCTTGGCAACAGTGCTTGCCAAGAGAAGGAACATCTCACGGTGCGCATCCTCGGCAGAGCCTCTTCCATAAAAAGCAACCGTCCAGCTCCTTGTCCCACACGGAAGGTGGCAGCCCTGAAAGCTGTTGCTGCTCTTCACCTTCCCCGTTCAGCCATTTAACAGGCACAACAGCACTGAGCATCTCTGCTTTCCCAAAGGAGTAACATCTCATGTTGTGCATCCTTGGCAGAGACTCTTCCTGGAAGGCAAACTTCCCACTCCTTGTCCCACACGGAAGGTGGCAGCCCTCAAAGATGTTGCTGCTCTTAACCTTCCCCGTGCAGCCAATTCACAGGCACAAAAGGTACTGGCATCTCTGCTTGCCAAAAAAAGGAACATCTCACAATGCGCAAGCCCGGAGGAGCCTGTTCCTGAAATGGCAAACGTCCAGCTCCTTGTCCCACAGTGAACGTGGCAGCCCGGAGAGCTGTTGCTGGTCTTAATCTTCCCCGTTCATCCAAGTCACAGGCACAACAGCACTGAGCATCTCTGCTTTCCCAGAGGAGGAACATCTCACGGTGCGCATCCCCGCCGGAGCCTCTTCAGGAAAGGCAAACTTCCGGCTCCTTGTTTCACACGGAAGGTGGCAGCCCTGAAAGCTGTTGCTGGTCTTCACTTTCCCCTTGCAGCCTATTCACACCACAACAACACTGAGCATCTCTGCTTTCCCAAAGAAGAAACATCTCACGGTGCGCATCCCCCCGGAGACTCTTCCCGAAAAGGCAAACGTCTGGCTCCTTGTCCCACAAGAAGGTGTCAGCCCTGAAAGCTGTTGCTGGTCTTCACCTTCCCCGTGCAGCCTATTCAGAGGCACAACAGGTATTGGCATCTGTGCTTGCCAAGAGAGGAATATCTCACAGTGCGCATCCCCGACGGAGCCTCTTCCATAAAAGTCAAACGTCCGGCTCCTTGTCCCACATGGAAGGTGGCACCCCTGAAAGCTGTTGCTGGTCTTCACCTACCCCTTGCAGCCTAATCACAGGCACAACACTGAGCATCCCTGCTTTCCCAGAGAAGGAACATCTCATGGTGTGCATCCTATACAGAGTCTCTTCCCAAAAAGACAAACGTCCGGCTCCTTGTCCCACACGTAAAGTGTCTGCCCTAAAAGTTGTTACTGGTCTTCACATTCCCCGTGCAGCCTATTCGCCAGTAAAACTGGTATTGGCATCTGAGCTTGCTGAGAGAAGGAACATCTCACGGTGCGGATCCTCGGCAGAGCCTCTTCCCGAAAAAACAAACCCCTGGCTTCTTGTCCCACACTGCAGTTGGCAGCTCGGAGAGCTGTTGCTGGTCTTCACTTTCCCCGTGCAGCCTATTCACAGGCACAACAGCACTGAGCATTTCTGCGTTCCCAGAGAAGAAACATCAAATGGTAATATTTCCTGTCGGAGCCTGTTCTTTAAAAAGCAAACGTCGGGCTCCTTGTCCCACATGGAAGGTGGCAACCCTGAAAGCTGTTGCTGGTCTTCACCTTCCCCGTGCAGCCTATTCACAGGCACAAAAGCATTGAGCATTTGTGCGTTCCCAGAGAAGGCACATCTCACGACGCGCATCCTCGGCAGAGCCTGTTCCTGAAAAGTCAAACGTCCGGCTCCTTGTCCCACACGGAAGATGGCAGACCTGAAAGCTGTTGCTGGTCTTCACCTTCCCCATGCAGCCTATTCACAGGCACAACACGTATTGGCATTTGTGCTTGCCAAGACAAGGAATATCTCACGGTGCGCATCCCCTCCTTTGCCTTTCCTGAAAAGGCAAATGTCCTGCTCCTTGTCCAACACGGAAGGTGACAGCCCTGAAAGTTGTTGCTGCTCTTCACTTTCCCCGTGCAGCCTATTCACAGGCACAACAGCACTGAGCATCTCTGCTTTCCCAGAGAAGGGACATCTCGAGGTGCACATCCTCAGCAGAACCTCTTCCAGAAAAGGCAAACATGCGGCTCCTTGTCCCACACGGAAGGTGGCAGCCCTGAAAGCTGTTGCCGGTCTTCACCTTCCCCGTGCAGCCTATTCACAAGAACAACAGGTCTTGGCAACAGTGCTTGCCAAGAGAAGGAACATCTCACGGTGCGCATCCTCGGCAGAGCCTCTTCCATAAAAAGCAACCGTCCAGCTCCTTGTCCCACACGGAAGGTGGCAGCCCTGAAAGCTGTTGCTGCTCTTCACCTTCCCCGTTCAGCCATTTAACAGGCACAACAGCACTGAGCATCTCTGCTTTCCCAAAGGAGTAACATCTCATGTTGTGCATCCTTGGCAGAGACTCTTCCTGGAAGGCAAACTTCCCACTCCTTGTCCCACACGGAAGGTGGCAGCCCTCAAAGATGTTGCTGCTCTTAACCTTCCCCGTGCAGCCAATTCACAGGCACAAAAGGTACTGGCATCTCTGCTTGCCAAAAAAAGGAACATCTCACAATGCGCAAGCCCGGAGGAGCCTGTTCCTGAAATGGCAAACGTCCAGCTCCTTGTCCCACAGTTAACGTGGCAGCCCGGAGAGCTGTTGCTGGTCTTAATCTTCCCCGTTCATCCAAGTCACAGGCACAACAGCACTGAGCATCTCTGCTTTCCCAGAGGAGGAACATCTCACGGTGCGCATCCCCGCCGGAGCCTCTTCAGGAAAGGCAAACTTCCGGCTCCTTGTTTCACACGGAAGGTGGCAGCCCTGAAAGCTGTTGCTGGTCTTCACTTTCCCCTTGCAGCCTATTCACACCACAACAACACTGAGCATCTCTGCTTTCCCAAAGAAGAAACATCTCACGGTGCGCATCCCCCCGGAGACTCTTCCCGAAAAGGCAAACGTCTGGCTCCTTGTCCCACAAGAAGGTGTCAGCCCTGAAAGCTGTTGCTGGTCTTCACCTTCCCCGTGCAGCCTATTCAGAGGCACAACAGGTATTGGCATCTGTGCTTGCCAAGAGAGGAATATCTCACAGTGCGCATCCCCGACGGAGCCTCTTCCATAAAAGTCAAACGTCCGGCTCCTTGTCCCACATGGAAGGTGGCACCCCTGAAAGCTGTTGCTGGTCTTCACCTACCCCTTGCAGCCTAATCACAGGCACAACACTGAGCATCCCTGCTTTCCCAGAGAAGGAACATCTCATGGTGTGCATCCTATACAGAGTCTCTTCCCAAAAAGACAAACGTCCGGCTCCTTGTCCCACACGTAAAGTGTCTGCCCTAAAAGTTGTTACTGGTCTTCACATTCCCCGTGCAGCCTATTCGCCAGTAAAACTGGTATTGGCATCTGAGCTTGCTGAGAGAAGGAACATCTCACGGTGCGGATCCTCGGCAGAGCCTCTTCCCGAAAAAACAAACCCCTGGCTTCTTGTCCCACACTGCAGTTGGCAGCTCGGAGAGCTGTTGCTGGTCTTCACTTTCCCCGTGCAGCCTATTCACAGGCACAACAGCACTGAGCATTTCTGCGTTCCCAGAGAAGAAACATCAAATGGTAATATTTCCTGTCGGAGCCTGTTCTTTAAAAAGCAAACGTCGGGCTCCTTGTCCCACATGGAAGGTGGCAACCCTGAAAGCTGTTGCTGGTCTTCACCTTCCCCGTGCAGCCTATTCACAGGCACAAAAGCATTGAGCATTTGTGCGTTCCCAGAGAAGGCACATCTCACGACGCGCATCCTCGGCAGAGCCTGTTCCTGAAAAGTCAAACGTCCGGCTCCTTGTCCCACACGGAAGATGGCAGACCTGAAAGCTGTTGCTGGTCTTCACCTTCCCCATGCAGCCTATTCACAGGCACAACACGTATTGGCATTTGTGCTTGCCAAGACAAGGAATATCTCACGGTGCGCATCCCCTCCTTTGCCTTTCCTGAAAAGGCAAATGTCCTGCTCCTTGTCCAACACGGAAGGTGACAGCCCTGAAAGTTGTTGCTGCTCTTCACTTTCCCCGTGCAGCCTATTCACAGGCACAACAGCACTGAGCATCTCTGCTTTCCCAGAGAAGGGACATCTCGAGGTGCACATCCTCAGCAGAACCTCTTCCAGAAAAGGCAAACATGCGGCTCCTTGTCCCACACGGAAGGTGGCAGCCCTGAAAGCTGTTGCCGGTCTTCACCTTCCCCGTGCAGCCTATTCACAAGAACAACAGGTCTTGGCAACAGTGCTTGCCAAGAGAAGGAACATCTCACGGTGCGCATCCTCGGCAGAGCCTCTTCCATAAAAAGCAACCGTCCGGCTCCTTGTCCCACACGGAAGGTGGCAGCCCTGAAAGCTGTTGCTGTTCTTCACATTCCCCTTGCAGCCAATTCACAGGCACAACAGCACTGAGCATGTCTGCTTTCCCAAAGAAGGAACATCTCATGGTGCGCATCCTTGGCAGAGCCTCTTCCTGAAAGGCAAACACACGGCTCCTTGTCCCACACGGAAGGTGGCAGCCCTGAAAGCTGTTGCTGATGTTCACCTTCCCCGTGCAGCCTATTCACATGCACAATAGCACTGAGCATTTCTGCATTCCCAGAGAAGAAACATCTCATGGTGCTGTTTCCCGGCGGAGCCTGTTCCTGAAAAGGCAAACCTCCGTGTTCTTGTCCGACATGGAAGGTGTCAGCCCGGAATGCTTTTGCTAGTCGTTACCTTCCCCGTGCAGCCTATTCGCAGGCACAACAAGTTTTGGCATTTGTACTTCCCCAGAGAAGGAATATCTCACGGTGCGCATCCTCGGCAGAGCCTGTTCCCAAAAAGGCAAACGTCCAGCTCCTTGTCCCAAACGGACGGTGGCAGCCCTGAAAGCTGTTGCTGGTCTTCACCTTCCCCGTGCAGCCTAATCACAGGCACAACAGCACTGGGTATTTCTGCTTACACAAAGATGCAATCTCTCACAGTGCTCTTCCACAGTGGAGCCTATTCTCGAAAAGGCAAACGTCCGGCTCATTGTCCCACACGGAAGGTCGCAGTCCTGAAAGCTGTTGCTGGTCTTCACCTTCCCTGTGCATCCTATTCACAGGCACAACAGCATTAAGCTTTTCTGCATTCCCAGAGAAGGAACATCTCACGGTGCGATTGCCCGGGGAAGCCTGTTCCCAAAAAGGCAAACGTGCGGCTACTTGTCCCACACGGAAGGTGGCAGACCTGAAAGCTGTTGCTGGTCTTCACATTCCCCTTGCAGCCAATTCACAGGCACAACAGCACTGAGCATGTCTGCTTTCCCAAAGGTTGAACATCTCATGGTGCGCATCCTTGGCAGAGCCTCTTCCCGAAAGGCAAACACACGGCTCCTTGTCCCACACGGAAGGTGGCAGCCCTGAAAGCTGTTGCTGATGTTCACCTTCCCCGTGCAGCCTATTCACATGCACAATAGCACTGAGCATTTCTGCGTTCCCAGAGAAGAAACATCTCATGGTGCTGTTTCCCGGCGGAGCCTGTTCCTGAAAAGGCAAACCTCCGTGTTCTTGTCTGACACGGAAGGTGTCAGCCCGGAATGCTTTTGCCAGTCGTCACCTTCCCCGTGCAGCCTATTGGCAGGCACAACAAGTTTTGGCATTTGTACTTCCCCAGAGAAGGAATATCTCACGGTGCGCATCCTCGGCAGAGCCTGTTCCCAAAAAGGCAAACGTGCGGCTACTTGTCCCACACGGAAGGTGCAGCCGTGAAATGTGTTGCTGGTCTTCACCTTCCCCATGCAGCGCATTTGCAGGCACAACAGGTATTGGGATCTGTGCTATCCAAAAGAAGGAACATCTCACAATGTGCATCCCCGGCGGAGCCTGTTCCTGAAAATGCAATCATCCAGCTCCTTGACCCACACTGAAGGTCACAGCTGTCAAAGCTGTTGCTCGTCTTCACCTTCCCCACGCAGCCTATTCACAAGCAAAACAGGCATTGGCGTCTGTGCATGCTGAGAGAAGGAGCATTTCACGGTGCGCATCCTCAGCAGAGACTCTTCCCCAAAAGGGAAACGTCTGGCTCCTTGTCCCACATGGAAGGTGGCAGCCCTGAAAGCTGTTGCTGGTCTTCACCTTCCCCTTGCAAACTATTCGCAGGCACAACAGCACTGAACATCTCCGCTTTCCCGGAGAAGGAACATCTCAAGGTGCTCACCCTCAGCAGAGACTCTTCCCGAAAAGGCAAATGTCCGGCCTCTTGTCCCACATGGAAGGGCGCAGTCCTGAAAGCTGTTGCTGTTCTTCACCTTCCCCATGCAGCCTATTCGCAGGCACAACAGGTATTGGCATCTGTGCTTGCCAAGAGAAGGAACATCTCATGGTGTGCATCCCTGCCGGAGCCTCTTCCCAAAAAGGCAAACGTCCAGTTCCTTGTCCCACACGGAAGGTGGCAGCCCTGAAAGCTGTTGCTGATCTTCACCTTCCCCGTGCAGCCTATTCACAGGAACAACAGGTCTTGGCAACAGTGCTTGCAAAGAGAAGAAACATCTCACAGTGCGCACCCTTGGCAGAGCCTGTTCCCGAAAAGGCAAACATCCAGCCCCTTGCTTCACACGGAAGGTGGCAGCCCTGAAAGCTGTTGCTGCTCTTCACCTTCCCCGTTCAGCCATTTAACAAGCACAACAGCACTGAGCATCTCTGCTTTCCCAAAGGAGTAACATCTCATGTTGTGCATCCTTGGCAGAGACTCTTCCTGGAAGGCAAACTTCCCACTCCTTGGCCCACACGGAAGGTGGCAGCCCTCAAAGATGTTGCTGCTCTTAACCTTCCCCGTGCAGCCAATTCACAGGCACAAAAGGTACTGGCATCTCTGCTTGCCAAAAAAAGGAACATCTCACAATGCGCAAGCCCGGAGGAGCCTGTTCCTGAAATGGCAAACGTCCAGCTCCTTGTCCCACAGTGAACGTGGCAGCCCGGAGAGCTGTTGCTGGTCTTAATCTTCCCCGTTCATCCAAGTCACAGGCACAACAGCACTGAGCATCTCTGCTTTCCCAGAGGAGGAACATCTCACGGTGCGCATCCCCGCCGGAGCCTCTTCAGGAAAGACAAACTTCCGGCTCCTTGTTTCACACGGAAGGTGGCAGCCCTGAAAGCTGTTGCTGGTCTTCACTTTCCCCTTGCAGCCTATTCACACCACAACAACACTGAGCATCTCTGCTTTCCCAAAGAAGAAACATCTCACGGTGCGCATCCCCCCGGAGACTCTTCCCGAAAAGGCAAACGTCTGGCTCCTTGTCCCACAAGAAGGTGTCAGCCCTGAAAGCTGTTGCTGGTCTTCACCTTCCCCGTGCAGCCTATTCAGAGGCACAACAGGTATTGGCATCTGTGCTTGCCAAGAGAGGAATATCTCACAGTGCGCATCCCCGACGGAGCCTCTTCCATAAAAGTCAAACGTCCGGCTCCTTGTCCCACATGGAAGGTGGCACCCCTGAAAGCTGTTGCTGGTCTTCACCTACCCCTTGCAGCCTAATCACAGGCACAACAGCACTGAGCATTTCTGCGTTCCCAGAGAAGAAACATCAAATGGTACTATTTCCTGTCGGAGCCTGTTCTTTAAAAAGCAAACGTCGGGCTCCTTGTCCCACATGGAAGGTGGCAACCCTGAAAGCTGTTGCTGGTCTTCACCTTCCCCGTGCAGCCTATTCACAGGCACAACAGGTATTGACATCAGTGCTTGCTGAGAGAAGGAACATATCATAGTGCGCAACCCCGGCGGAGCCTGTTCTTGAAAAGGCAAACACCTGGTTCGTAGTCTCACACGGAAGGTGGCAGCCTGTTAAGCTGTTCATGCTCTTCACCTTCCCCGTGCAGTCTATTCGCAGGCACAACAGATACTGGCATCTCTGCTTGCCAAAAAAAGGAACATCTCACAATGCGCAACCCCGGCGTAGCCTATTCCTGAAATGGCAAAAGTCCGGCTCCTTGTCCCACAGTGAACGTGGCAGCCCGGAAAGCTGTTGCTGGTCTTCACCTTCCCCGTTCAGCCTATTCACAGGCACAACAGCACTGAGTATTTCTGCGTTGCCAGTGAAGGAACATCTCACGGTGCTGTTGCCCGTCAGAGCCTGTTCCTGAAAACGCAAACGACCAGCTCCTTGCCCCACAAGGAAGGTGGCAGTCCTGAAAGCTTTTCCTGGTCTTCACATTTTCCGTTCAGTCTATTCGCAGGCACAACAGCTCTGAGCATTTCTGCATTCCCAGTGAAGGAATATCTCACGGTGCTGTTGCCCGGCAGAGCCTGTTCATGAAGAGGCAAATATCCGGCTCCTTGTCCCACATGGATGGTGGCAGCCCTGAAAGCTGTTGCCAGTCTTCACCTTCCCGGTGCAGCCTAATCACTAGAACAACAGCAGTGGGACTCTCTGCTTACACAGAGAAGCAATCTCTCACGGTGCTCTACCCCGGCGGACACTGTTCCCGAAAAGGCACACGTCCGGCTCCTTGTCCCACACGAAAGGTGGCAGCCCTGAAAGCTGTTGCTGGTCTTCACCTTCCCCATGCAGCCTATCCACAGGCACAACACGTATTGGCATTTGTGCTTGCCAAGACAAGGAATATCTCACGGTGCGCATCCCCTCCTTTGCCTTTCCTGAAAAGGCAAATGTCCTGCTCCTTGTCCAACACAGAAGGTGACAGCCCTGAAAGTTGTTGCTGCTCTTCACTTTCCCCGTGCAGCCTATTCACAGGCACAACAGCACTGAGCATCTCTGCTTTCCCAGAGAAGGGACATCTCGAGGTGCACATCCTCAGCAGAACCTCTTCCAGAAAAGGCAAACATGCGGCTCCTTGTCCCACACGGAAGGTGGCAGCCCTGAAAGCTGTTGCCGGTCTTCACCTTCCCCGTGCAGCCTATTCACAAGAACAACAGGTCTTGGCAACAGTGCTTGCCAAGAGAAGGAACATCTCACGGTGCGCATCCTCGGCAGAGCCTCTTCCATAAAAAGCAACCGTCCAGCTCCTTGTCCCACACGGAAGGTGGCAGCCCTGAAAGCTGTTGCTGCTCTTCACCTTCCCCGTTCAGCCATTTAACAGGCACAACAGCACTGAGCATCTCTGCTTTCCCAAAGGAGTAACATCTCATGTTGTGCATCCTTGGCAGAGACTCTTCCTGGAAGGCAAACTTCCCACTCCTTGTCCCACACGGAAGGTGGCAGCCCTCAAAGATGTTGCTGCTCTTAACCTTCCCCGTGCAGCCAATTCACAGGCACAAAAGGTACTGGCATCTCTGCTTGCCAAAAAAAGGAACATCTCACAATGCGCAAGCCCGGAGGAGCCTGTTCCTGAAATGGCAAACGTCCAGCTCCTTGTCCCACAGTGAACGTGGCAGCCCGGAGAGCTGTTGCTGGTCTTAATCTTCCCCGTTCATCCAAGTCACAGGCACAACAGCACTGAGCATCTCTGCTTTCCCAGAGGAGGAACATCTCACGGTGCGCATCCCCGCCGGAGCCTCTTCAGGAAAGGCAAACTTCCGGCTCCTTGTTTCACACGGAAGGTGGCAGCCCTGAAAGCTGTTGCTGGTCTTCACTTTCCCCTTGCAGCCTATTCACACCACAACAACACTGAGCATCTCTGCTTTCCCAAAGAAGAAACATCTCACGGTGCGCATCCCCCCGGAGACTCTTCCCGAAAAGGCAAACGTCTGGCTCCTTGTCCCACAAGAAGGTGTCAGCCCTGAAAGCTGTTGCTGGTCTTCACCTTCCCCGTGCAGCCTATTCACAAGAACAACAGGTCTTGGCAACAGTGCTTGCCAAGAGAAGGAACATCTCACGGTGCGCATCCTCGGCAGAGCCTCTTCCATAAAAAGCAACCGTCCGGCTCCTTGTCCCACACGGAAGGTGGCAGCCCTGAAAGCTGTTGCTGTTCTTCACATTCCCCTTGCAGCCAATTCACAGGCACAACAGCACTGAGCATGTCTGCTTTCCCAAAGAAGGAACATCTCATGGTGCGCATCCTTGGCAGAGCCTCTTCCTGAAAGGCAAACACACGGCTCCTTGTCCCACACGGAAGGTGGCAGCCCTGAAAGCTGTTGCTGATGTTCACCTTCCCCGTGCAGCCTATTCACATGCACAATAGCACTGAGCATTTCTGCATTCCCAGAGAAGAAACATCTCATGGTGCTGTTTCCCGGCGGAGCCTGTTCCTGAAAAGGCAAACCTCCGTGTTCTTGTCCGACATGGAAGGTGTCAGCCCGGAATGCTTTTGCTAGTCGTTACCTTCCCCGTGCAGCCTATTCGCAGGCACAACAAGTTTTGGCATTTGTACTTCCCCAGAGAAGGAATATCTCACGGTGCGCATCCTCGGCAGAGCCTGTTCCCAAAAAGGCAAACGTCCAGCTCCTTGTCCCAAACGGACGGTGGCAGCCCTGAAAGCTGTTGCTGGTCTTCACCTTCCCCGTGCAGCCTAATCACAGGCACAACAGCACTGGGTATTTCTGCTTACACAAAGATGCAATCTCTCACAGTGCTCTTCCACAGTGGAGCCTATTCTCGAAAAGGCAAACGTCCGGCTCATTGTCCCACACGGAAGGTCGCAGTCCTGAAAGCTGTTGCTGGTCTTCACCTTCCCTGTGCATCCTATTCACAGGCACAACAGCATTAAGCTTTTCTGCATTCCCAGAGAAGGAACATCTCACGGTGCGATTGCCCGGGGAAGCCTGTTCCCAAAAAGGCAAACGTGCGGCTACTTGTCCCACACGGAAGGTGGCAGACCTGAAAGCTGTTGCTGGTCTTCACATTCCCCTTGCAGCCAATTCACAGGCACAACAGCACTGAGCATGTCTGCTTTCCCAAAGGTTGAACATCTCATGGTGCGCATCCTTGGCAGAGCCTCTTCCCGAAAGGCAAACACACGGCTCCTTGTCCCACACGGAAGGTGGCAGCCCTGAAAGCTGTTGCTGATGTTCACCTTCCCCGTGCAGCCTATTCACATGCACAATAGCACTGAGCATTTCTGCGTTCCCAGAGAAGAAACATCTCATGGTGCTGTTTCCCGGCGGAGCCTGTTCCTGAAAAGGCAAACCTCCGTGTTCTTGTCTGACACGGAAGGTGTCAGCCCGGAATGCTTTTGCCAGTCGTCACCTTCCCCGTGCAGCCTATTGGCAGGCACAACAAGTTTTGGCATTTGTACTTCCCCAGAGAAGGAATATCTCACGGTGCGCATCCTCGGCAGAGCCTGTTCCCAAAAAGGCAAACGTGCGGCTACTTGTCCCACACGGAAGGTGCAGCCGTGAAATGTGTTGCTGGTCTTCACCTTCCCCATGCAGCGCATTTGCAGGCACAACAGGTATTGGGATCTGTGCTATCCAAAAGAAGGAACATCTCACAATGTGCATCCCCGGCGGAGCCTGTTCCTGAAAATGCAATCATCCAGCTCCTTGACCCACACTGAAGGTCACAGCTGTCAAAGCTGTTGCTCGTCTTCACCTTCCCCACGCAGCCTATTCACAAGCAAAACAGGCATTGGCGTCTGTGCATGCTGAGAGAAGGAGCATTTCACGGTGCGCATCCTCAGCAGAGACTCTTCCCCAAAAGGGAAACGTCTGGCTCCTTGTCCCACATGGAAGGTGGCAGCCCTGAAAGCTGTTGCTGGTCTTCACCTTCCCCTTGCAAACTATTCGCAGGCACAACAGCACTGAACATCTCCGCTTTCCCGGAGAAGGAACATCTCAAGGTGCTCACCCTCAGCAGAGACTCTTCCCGAAAAGGCAAATGTCCGGCCTCTTGTCCCACATGGAAGGGCGCAGTCCTGAAAGCTGTTGCTGTTCTTCACCTTCCCCATGCAGCCTATTCGCAGGCACAACAGGTATTGGCATCTGTGCTTGCCAAGAGAAGGAACATCTCATGGTGTGCATCCCTGCCGGAGCCTCTTCCCAAAAAGGCAAACGTCCAGTTCCTTGTCCCACACGGAAGGTGGCAGCCCTGAAAGCTGTTGCTGATCTTCACCTTCCCCGTGCAGCCTATTCACAGGAACAACAGGTCTTGGCAACAGTGCTTGCAAAGAGAAGAAACATCTCACAGTGCGCACCCTTGGCAGAGCCTGTTCCCGAAAAGGCAAACATCCAGCCCCTTGCTTCACACGGAAGGTGGCAGCCCTGAAAGCTGTTGCTGCTCTTCACCTTCCCCGTTCAGCCATTTAACAAGCACAACAGCACTGAGCATCTCTGCTTTCCCAAAGGAGTAACATCTCATGTTGTGCATCCTTGGCAGAGACTCTTCCTGGAAGGCAAACTTCCCACTCCTTGGCCCACACGGAAGGTGGCAGCCCTCAAAGATGTTGCTGCTCTTAACCTTCCCCGTGCAGCCAATTCACAGGCACAAAAGGTACTGGCATCTCTGCTTGCCAAAAAAAGGAACATCTCACAATGCGCAAGCCCGGAGGAGCCTGTTCCTGAAATGGCAAACGTCCAGCTCCTTGTCCCACAGTGAACGTGGCAGCCCGGAGAGCTGTTGCTGGTCTTAATCTTCCCCGTTCATCCAAGTCACAGGCACAACAGCACTGAGCATCTCTGCTTTCCCAGAGGAGGAACATCTCACGGTGCGCATCCCCGCCGGAGCCTCTTCAGGAAAGACAAACTTCCGGCTCCTTGTTTCACACGGAAGGTGGCAGCCCTGAAAGCTGTTGCTGGTCTTCACTTTCCCCTTGCAGCCTATTCACACCACAACAACACTGAGCATCTCTGCTTTCCCAAAGAAGAAACATCTCACGGTGCGCATCCCCCCGGAGACTCTTCCCGAAAAGGCAAACGTCTGGCTCCTTGTCCCACAAGAAGGTGTCAGCCCTGAAAGCTGTTGCTGGTCTTCACCTTCCCCGTGCAGCCTATTCAGAGGCACAACAGGTATTGGCATCTGTGCTTGCCAAGAGAGGAATATCTCACAGTGCGCATCCCCGACGGAGCCTCTTCCATAAAAGTCAAACGTCCGGCTCCTTGTCCCACATGGAAGGTGGCACCCCTGAAAGCTGTTGCTGGTCTTCACCTACCCCTTGCAGCCTAATCACAGGCACAACAGCACTGAGCATTTCTGCGTTCCCAGAGAAGAAACATCAAATGGTACTATTTCCTGTCGGAGCCTGTTCTTTAAAAAGCAAACGTCGGGCTCCTTGTCCCACATGGAAGGTGGCAACCCTGAAAGCTGTTGCTGGTCTTCACCTTCCCCGTGCAGCCTATTCACAGGCACAACAGGTATTGACATCAGTGCTTGCTGAGAGAAGGAACATATCATAGTGCGCAACCCCGGCGGAGCCTGTTCTTGAAAAGGCAAACACCTGGTTCGTAGTCTCACACGGAAGGTGGCAGCCTGTTAAGCTGTTCATGCTCTTCACCTTCCCCGTGCAGTCTATTCGCAGGCACAACAGATACTGGCATCTCTGCTTGCCAAAAAAAGGAACATCTCACAATGCGCAACCCCGGCGTAGCCTATTCCTGAAATGGCAAAAGTCCGGCTCCTTGTCCCACAGTGAACGTGGCAGCCCGGAAAGCTGTTGCTGGTCTTCACCTTCCCCGTTCAGCCTATTCACAGGCACAACAGCACTGAGTATTTCTGCGTTGCCAGTGAAGGAACATCTCACGGTGCTGTTGCCCGTCAGAGCCTGTTCCTGAAAACGCAAACGACCAGCTCCTTGCCCCACAAGGAAGGTGGCAGTCCTGAAAGCTTTTCCTGGTCTTCACATTTTCCGTTCAGTCTATTCGCAGGCACAACAGCTCTGAGCATTTCTGCATTCCCAGTGAAGGAATATCTCACGGTGCTGTTGCCCGGCAGAGCCTGTTCATGAAGAGGCAAATATCCGGCTCCTTGTCCCACATGGATGGTGGCAGCCCTGAAAGCTGTTGCCAGTCTTCACCTTCCCGGTGCAGCCTAATCACTAGAACAACAGCAGTGGGACTCTCTGCTTACACAGAGAAGCAATCTCTCACGGTGCTCTACCCCGGCGGACACTGTTCCCGAAAAGGCACACGTCCGGCTCCTTGTCCCACACGAAAGGTGGCAGCCCTGAAAGCTGTTGCTGGTCTTCACCTTCCCCATGCAGCCTATCCACAGGCACAACACGTATTGGCATTTGTGCTTGCCAAGACAAGGAATATCTCACGGTGCGCATCCCCTCCTTTGCCTTTCCTGAAAAGGCAAATGTCCTGCTCCTTGTCCAACACAGAAGGTGACAGCCCTGAAAGTTGTTGCTGCTCTTCACTTTCCCCGTGCAGCCTATTCACAGGCACAACAGCACTGAGCATCTCTGCTTTCCCAGAGAAGGGACATCTCGAGGTGCACATCCTCAGCAGAACCTCTTCCAGAAAAGGCAAACATGCGGCTCCTTGTCCCACACGGAAGGTGGCAGCCCTGAAAGCTGTTGCCGGTCTTCACCTTCCCCGTGCAGCCTATTCACAAGAACAACAGGTCTTGGCAACAGTGCTTGCCAAGAGAAGGAACATCTCACGGTGCGCATCCTCGGCAGAGCCTCTTCCATAAAAAGCAACCGTCCAGCTCCTTGTCCCACACGGAAGGTGGCAGCCCTGAAAGCTGTTGCTGCTCTTCACCTTCCCCGTTCAGCCATTTAACAGGCACAACAGCACTGAGCATCTCTGCTTTCCCAAAGGAGTAACATCTCATGTTGTGCATCCTTGGCAGAGACTCTTCCTGGAAGGCAAACTTCCCACTCCTTGTCCCACACGGAAGGTGGCAGCCCTCAAAGATGTTGCTGCTCTTAACCTTCCCCGTGCAGCCAATTCACAGGCACAAAAGGTACTGGCATCTCTGCTTGCCAAAAAAAGGAACATCTCACAATGCGCAAGCCCGGAGGAGCCTGTTCCTGAAATGGCAAACGTCCAGCTCCTTGTCCCACAGTGAACGTGGCAGCCCGGAGAGCTGTTGCTGGTCTTAATCTTCCCCGTTCATCCAAGTCACAGGCACAACAGCACTGAGCATCTCTGCTTTCCCAGAGGAGGAACATCTCACGGTGCGCATCCCCGCCGGAGCCTCTTCAGGAAAGGCAAACTTCCGGCTCCTTGTTTCACACGGAAGGTGGCAGCCCTGAAAGCTGTTGCTGGTCTTCACTTTCCCCTTGCAGCCTATTCACACCACAACAACACTGAGCATCTCTGCTTTCCCAAAGAAGAAACATCTCACGGTGCGCATCCCCCCGGAGACTCTTCCCGAAAAGGCAAACGTCTGGCTCCTTGTCCCACAAGAAGGTGTCAGCCCTGAAAGCTGTTGCTGGTCTTCACCTTCCCCGTGCAGCCTATTCAGAGGCACAACAGGTATTGGCATCTGTGCTTGCCAAGAGAGGAATATCTCACAGTGCGCATCCCCGACGGAGCCTCTTCCATAAAAGTCAAACGTCCGGCTCCTTGTCCCACATGGAAGGTGGCACCCCTGAAAGCTGTTGCTGGTCTTCACCTACCCCTTGCAGCCTAATCACAGGCACAACACTGAGCATCCCTGCTTTCCCAGAGAAGGAACATCTCATGGTGTGCATCCTATACAGAGTCTCTTCCCAAAAAGACAAACGTCCGGCTCCTTGTCCCACACGTAAAGTGTCTGCCCTAAAAGTTGTTACTGGTCTTCACATTCCCCGTGCAGCCTATTCGCCAGTAAAACTGGTATTGGCATCTGAGCTTGCTGAGAGAAGGAACATCTCACGGTGCGGATCCTCGGCAGAGCCTCTTCCCGAAAAAACAAACCCCTGGCTTCTTGTCCCACACTGCAGTTGGCAGCTCGGAGAGCTGTTGCTGGTCTTCACTTTCCCCGTGCAGCCTATTCACAGGCACAACAGCACTGAGCATTTCTGCGTTCCCAGAGAAGAAACATCAAATGGTAATATTTCCTGTCGGAGCCTGTTCTTTAAAAAGCAAACGTCGGGCTCCTTGTCCCACATGGAAGGTGGCAACCCTGAAAGCTGTTGCTGGTCTTCACCTTCCCCGTGCAGCCTATTCACAGGCACAAAAGCATTGAGCATTTGTGCGTTCCCAGAGAAGGCACATCTCACGACGCGCATCCTCGGCAGAGCCTGTTCCTGAAAAGTCAAACGTCCGGCTCCTTGTCCCACACGGAAGATGGCAGACCTGAAAGCTGTTGCTGGTCTTCACCTTCCCCATGCAGCCTATTCACAGGCACAACACGTATTGGCATTTGTGCTTGCCAAGACAAGGAATATCTCACGGTGCGCATCCCCTCCTTTGCCTTTCCTGAAAAGGCAAATGTCCTGCTCCTTGTCCAACACAGAAGGTGACAGCCCTGAAAGTTGTTGCTGCTCTTCACTTTCCCCGTGCAGCCTATTCACAGGCACAACAGCACTGAGCATCTCTGCTTTCCCAGAGAAGGGACATCTCGAGGTGCACATCCTCAGCAGAACCTCTTCCAGAAAAGGCAAACATGCGGCTCCTTGTCCCACACGGAAGGTGGCAGCCCTGAAAGCTGTTGCCGGTCTTCACCTTCCCCGTGCAGCCTATTCACAAGAACAACAGGTCTTGGCAACAGTGCTTGCCAAGAGAAGGAACATCTCACGGTGCGCATCCTCGGCAGAGCCTCTTCCATAAAAAGCAACCGTCCAGCTCCTTGTCCCACACGGAAGGTGGCAGCCCTGAAAGCTGTTGCTGCTCTTCACCTTCCCCGTTCAGCCATTTAACAGGCACAACAGCACTGAGCATCTCTGCTTTCCCAAAGGAGTAACATCTCATGTTGTGCATCCTTGGCAGAGACTCTTCCTGGAAGGCAAACTTCCCACTCCTTGTCCCACACGGAAGGTGGCAGCCCTCAAAGATGTTGCTGCTCTTAACCTTCCCCGTGCAGCCAATTCACAGGCACAAAAGGTACTGGCATCTCTGCTTGCCAAAAAAAGGAACATCTCACAATGCGCAAGCCCGGAGGAGCCTGTTCCTGAAATGGCAAACGTCCAGCTCCTTGTCCCACAGTGAACGTGGCAGCCCGGAGAGCTGTTGCTGGTCTTAATCTTCCCCGTTCATCCAAGTCACAGGCACAACAGCACTGAGCATCTCTGCTTTCCCAGAGGAGGAACATCTCACGGTGCGCATCCCCGCCGGAGCCTCTTCAGGAAAGGCAAACTTCCGGCTCCTTGTTTCACACGGAAGGTGGCAGCCCTGAAAGCTGTTGCTGGTCTTCACTTTCCCCTTGCAGCCTATTCACACCACAACAACACTGAGCATCTCTGCTTTCCCAAAGAAGAAACATCTCACGGTGCGCATCCCCCCGGAGACTCTTCCCGAAAAGGCAAACGTCTGGCTCCTTGTCCCACAAGAAGGTGTCAGCCCTGAAAGCTGTTGCTGGTCTTCACCTTCCCCGTGCAGCCTATTCAGAGGCACAACAGGTATTGGCACCTGTGCTTGCCAAGAGAGGAATATCTCACAGTGCGCATCCCCGACGGAGCCTCTTCCATAAAAGTCAAACGTCCGGCTCCTTGTCCCACATGGAAGGTGGCACCCCTGAAAGCTGTTGCTGGTCTTCACCTACCCCTTGCAGCCTAATCACAGGCACAACACTGAGCATCCCTGCTTTCCCAGAGAAGGAACATCTCATGGTGTGCATCCTATACAGAGTCTCTTCCCAAAAAGACAAACGTCCGGCTCCTTGTCCCACACGTAAAGTGTCTGCCCTAAAAGTTGTTACTGGTCTTCACATTCCCCGTGCAGCCTATTCGCCAGTAAAACTGGTATTGGCATCTGAGCTTGCTGAGAGAAGGAACATCTCACGGTGCGGATCCTCGGCAGAGCCTCTTCCCGAAAAAACAAACCCCTGGCTTCTTGTCCCACACTGCAGTTGGCAGCTCGGAGAGCTGTTGCTGGTCTTCACTTTCCCCGTGCAGCCTATTCACAGGCACAACAGCACTGAGCATTTCTGCGTTCCCAGAGAAGAAACATCAAATGGTAATATTTCCTGTCGGAGCCTGTTCTTTAAAAAGCAAACGTCGGGCTCCTTGTCCCACATGGAAGGTGGCAACCCTGAAAGCTGTTGCTGGTCTTCACCTTCCCCGTGCAGCCTATTCACAGGCACAAAAGCATTGAGCATTTGTGCGTTCCCAGAGAAGGCACATCTCACGACGCGCATCCTCGGCAGAGCCTGTTCCTGAAAAGTCAAACGTCCGGCTCCTTGTCCCACACGGAAGATGGCAGACCTGAAAGCTGTTGCTGGTCTTCACCTTCCCCATGCAGCCTATTCACAGGCACAACACGTATTGGCATTTGTGCTTGCCAAGACAAGGAATATCTCACGGTGCGCATCCCCTCCTTTGCCTTTCCTGAAAAGGCAAATGTCCTGCTCCTTGTCCAACACGGAAGGTGACAGCCCTGAAAGTTGTTGCTGCTCTTCACTTTCCCCGTGCAGCCTATTCACAGGCACAACAGCACTGAGCATCTCTGCTTTCCCAGAGAAGGGACATCTCGAGGTGCACATCCTCAGCAGAACCTCTTCCAGAAAAGGCAAACATGCGGCTCCTTGTCCCACACGGAAGGTGGCAGCCCTGAAAGCTGTTGCCGGTCTTCACCTTCCCCGTGCAGCCTATTCACAAGAACAACAGGTCTTGGCAACAGTGCTTGCCAAGAGAAGGAACATCTCACGGTGCGCATCCTCGGCAGAGCCTCTTCCATAAAAAGCAACCGTCCGGCTCCTTGTCCCACACGGAAGGTGGCAGCCCTGAAAGCTGTTGCTGTTCTTCACATTCCCCTTGCAGCCAATTCACAGGCACAACAGCACTGAGCATGTCTGCTTTCCCAAAGAAGGAACATCTCATGGTGCGCATCCTTGGCAGAGCCTCTTCCTGAAAGGCAAACACACGGCTCCTTGTCCCACACGGAAGGTGGCAGCCCTGAAAGCTGTTGCTGATGTTCACCTTCCCCGTGCAGCCTATTCACATGCACAATAGCACTGAGCATTTCTGCATTCCCAGAGAAGAAACATCTCATGGTGCTGTTTCCCGGCGGAGCCTGTTCCTGAAAAGGCAAACCTCCGTGTTCTTGTCCGACATGGAAGGTGTCAGCCCGGAATGCTTTTGCTAGTCGTTACCTTCCCCGTGCAGCCTATTCGCAGGCACAACAAGTTTTGGCATTTGTACTTCCCCAGAGAAGGAATATCTCACGGTGCGCATCCTCGGCAGAGCCTGTTCCCAAAAAGGCAAACGTCCAGCTCCTTGTCCCAAACGGACGGTGGCAGCCCTGAAAGCTGTTGCTGGTCTTCACCTTCCCCGTGCAGCCTAATCACAGGCACAACAGCACTGGGTATTTCTGCTTACACAAAGATGCAATCTCTCACAGTGCTCTTCCACAGTGGAGCCTATTCTCGAAAAGGCAAACGTCCGGCTCATTGTCCCACACGGAAGGTCGCAGTCCTGAAAGCTGTTGCTGGTCTTCACCTTCCCTGTGCATCCTATTCACAGGCACAACAGCATTAAGCTTTTCTGCATTCCCAGAGAAGGAACATCTCACGGTGCGATTGCCCGGGGAAGCCTGTTCCCAAAAAGGCAAACGTGCGGCTACTTGTCCCACACGGAAGGTGGCAGACCTGAAAGCTGTTGCTGGTCTTCACATTCCCCTTGCAGCCAATTCACAGGCACAACAGCACTGAGCATGTCTGCTTTCCCAAAGGTTGAACATCTCATGGTGCGCATCCTTGGCAGAGCCTCTTCCCGAAAGGCAAACACACGGCTCCTTGTCCCACACGGAAGGTGGCAGCCCTGAAAGCTGTTGCTGATGTTCACCTTCCCCGTGCAGCCTATTCACATGCACAATAGCACTGAGCATTTCTGCGTTCCCAGAGAAGAAACATCTCATGGTGCTGTTTCCCGGCGGAGCCTGTTCCTGAAAAGGCAAACCTCCGTGTTCTTGTCTGACACGGAAGGTGTCAGCCCGGAATGCTTTTGCCAGTCGTCACCTTCCCCGTGCAGCCTATTGGCAGGCACAACAAGTTTTGGCATTTGTACTTCCCCAGAGAAGGAATATCTCACGGTGCGCATCCTCGGCAGAGCCTGTTCCCAAAAAGGCAAACGTGCGGCTACTTGTCCCACACGGAAGGTGCAGCCGTGAAATGTGTTGCTGGTCTTCACCTTCCCCATGCAGCGCATTTGCAGGCACAACAGGTATTGGGATCTGTGCTATCCAAAAGAAGGAACATCTCACAATGTGCATCCCCGGCGGAGCCTGTTCCTGAAAATGCAATCATCCAGCTCCTTGACCCACACTGAAGGTCACAGCTGTCAAAGCTGTTGCTCGTCTTCACCTTCCCCACGCAGCCTATTCACAAGCAAAACAGGCATTGGCGTCTGTGCATGCTGAGAGAAGGAGCATTTCACGGTGCGCATCCTCAGCAGAGACTCTTCCCCAAAAGGGAAACGTCTGGCTCCTTGTCCCACATGGAAGGTGGCAGCCCTGAAAGCTGTTGCTGGTCTTCACCTTCCCCTTGCAAACTATTCGCAGGCACAACAGCACTGAACATCTCCGCTTTCCCGGAGAAGGAACATCTCAAGGTGCTCACCCTCAGCAGAGACTCTTCCCGAAAAGGCAAATGTCCGGCCTCTTGTCCCACATGGAAGGGCGCAGTCCTGAAAGCTGTTGCTGTTCTTCACCTTCCCCATGCAGCCTATTCGCAGGCACAACAGGTATTGGCATCTGTGCTTGCCAAGAGAAGGAACATCTCATGGTGTGCATCCCTGCCGGAGCCTCTTCCCAAAAAGGCAAACGTCCAGTTCCTTGTCCCACACGGAAGGTGGCAGCCCTGAAAGCTGTTGCTGATCTTCACCTTCCCCGTGCAGCCTATTCACAGGAACAACAGGTCTTGGCAACAGTGCTTGCAAAGAGAAGAAACATCTCACAGTGCGCACCCTTGGCAGAGCCTGTTCCCGAAAAGGCAAACATCCAGCCCCTTGCTTCACACGGAAGGTGGCAGCCCTGAAAGCTGTTGCTGCTCTTCACCTTCCCCGTTCAGCCATTTAACAAGCACAACAGCACTGAGCATCTCTGCTTTC
Source organism: Astur gentilis (assembly GCF_929443795.1). NCBI lineage: Eukaryota > Metazoa > Chordata > Aves > Accipitriformes > Accipitridae > Astur > Astur gentilis. Next base: position 7,602,643 of record NC_064914.1, read on the forward strand.
CCAAAGGAGTAACATCTCATGTTGTGCATCCTTGGCAGAGACTCTTCCTGGAAGGCAAACTTCCCACTCCTTGGCCCACACGGAAGGTGGCAGCCCTCAAAGATGTTGCTGCTCTTAACCTTCCCCGTGCAGCCAATTCACAGGCACAAAAGGTACTGGCATCTCTGCTTGCCAAAAAAAGGAACATCTCACAATGCGCAAGCCCGGAGGAGCCTGTTCCTGAAATGGCAAACGTCCAGCTCCTTGTCCCACAGTGAACGTGGCAGCCCGGAGAGCTGTTGCTGGTCTTAATCTTCCCCGTTCATCCAAGTCACAGGCACAACAGCACTGAGCATCTCTGCTTTCCCAGAGGAGGAACATCTCACGGTGCGCATCCCCGCCGGAGCCTCTTCAGGAAAGGCAAACTTCCGGCTCCTTGTTTCACACGGAAGGTGGCAGCCCTGAAAGCTGTTGCTGGTCTTCACTTTCCCCTTGCAGCCTATTCACACCACAACAACACTGAGCATCTCTGCTTTCCCAAAGAAGAAACATCTCACGGTGCGCATCCCCCCGGAGACTCTTCCCGAAAAGGCAAACGTCTGGCTCCTTGTCCCACAAGAAGGTGTCAGCCCTGAAAGCTGTTGCTGGTCTTCACCTTCCCCGTGCAGCCTATTCAGAGGCACAACAGGTATTGGCATCTGTGCTTGCCAAGAGAGGAATATCTCACAGTGCGCATCCCCGACGGAGCCTCTTCCATAAAAGTCAAACGTCCGGCTCCTTGTCCCACATGGAAGGTGGCACCCCTGAAAGCTGTTGCTGGTCTTCACCTACCCCTTGCAGCCTAATCACAGGCACAACAGCACTGAGCATTTCTGCGTTCCCAGAGAAGAAACATCAAATGGTACTATTTCCTGTCGGAGCCTGTTCTTTAAAAACCAAACGTCGGGCTCCTTGTCCCACATGGAAGGTGGCAACCCTGAAAGCTGTTGCTGGTCTTCACCTTCCCCGTGCAGCCTATTCACAGGCACAACAGGTATTGACATCAGTGCTTGCTGAGAGAAGGAACATATCATAGTGCGCAACCCCGGCGGAGCCTGTTCTTGAAAAGGCAAACACCTGGTTCGTAGTCTCACACGGAAGGTGGCAGCCTGTTAAGCTGTTCATGCTCTTCACCTTCCCCGTGCAGTCTATTCGCAGGCACAACAGATACTGGCATCTCTGCTTGCCAAAAAAAGGAACATCTCACAATGCGCAACCCCGGCGTAGCCTATTCCTGAAATGGCAAAAGTCCGGCTCCTTGTCCCACAGTGAACGTGGCAGCCCGGAAAGCTGTTGCTGGTCTTCACCTTCCCCGTTCAGCCTATTCACAGGCACAACAGCACTGAGTATTTCTGCGTTGCCAGTGAAGGAACATCTCACGGTGCTGTTGCCCGTCAGAGCCTGTTCCTGAAAACGCAAACGACCAGCTCCTTGCCCCACAAGGAAGGTGGCAGTCCTGAAAGCTTTTCCTGGTCTTCACATTTTCCGTTCAGTCTATTCGCAGGCACAACAGCTCTGAGCATTTCTGCATTCCCAGTGAAGGAATATCTCACGGTGCTGTTGCCCGGCAGAGCCTGTTCATGAAGAGGCAAATATCCGGCTCCTTGTCCCACATGGATGGTGGCAGCCCTGAAAGCTGTTGCCAGTCTTCACCTTCCCGGTGCAGCCTAATCACTAGAACAACAGCAGTGGGACTCTCTGCTTACACAGAGAAGCAATCTCTCACGGTGCTCTACCCCGGCGGACACTGTTCCCGAAAAGGCACACGTCCGGCTCCTTGTCCCACACGAAAGGTGGCAGCCCTGAAAGCTGTTGCTGGTCTTCACCTTCCCCATGCAGCCTATCCACAGGCACAACACGTATTGGCATTTGTGCTTGCCAAGACAAGGAATATCTCACGGTGCGCATCCCCTCCTTTGCCTTTCCTGAAAAGGCAAATGTCCTGCTCCTTGTCCAACACAGAAGGTGACAGCCCTGAAAGTTGTTGCTGCTCTTCACTTTCCCCGTGCAGCCTATTCACAGGCACAACAGCACTGAGCATCTCTGCTTTCCCAGAGAAGGGACATCTCGAGGTGCACATCCTCAGCAGAACCTCTTCCAGAAAAGGCAAACATGCGGCTCCTTGTCCCACACGGAAGGTGGCAGCCCTGAAAGCTGTTGCCGGTCTTCACCTTCCCCGTGCAGCCTATTCACAAGAACAACAGGTCTTGGCAACAGTGCTTGCCAAGAGAAGGAACATCTCACGGTGCGCATCCTCGGCAGAGCCTCTTCCATAAAAAGCAACCGTCCAGCTCCTTGTCCCACACGGAAGGTGGCAGCCCTGAAAGCTGTTGCTGCTCTTCACCTTCCCCGTTCAGCCATTTAACAGGCACAACAGCACTGAGCATCTCTGCTTTCCCAAAGGAGTAACATCTCATGTTGTGCATCCTTGGCAGAGACTCTTCCTGGAAGGCAAACTTCCCACTCCTTGTCCCACACGGAAGGTGGCAGCCCTCAAAGATGTTGCTGCTCTTAACCTTCCCCGTGCAGCCAATTCACAGGCACAAAAGGTACTGGCATCTCTGCTTGCCAAAAAAAGGAACATCTCACAATGCGCAAGCCCGGAGGAGCCTGTTCCTGAAATGGCAAACGTCCAGCTCCTTGTCCCACAGTGAACGTGGCAGCCCGGAGAGCTGTTGCTGGTCTTAATCTTCCCCGTTCATCCAAGTCACAGGCACAACAGCACTGAGCATCTCTGCTTTCCCAGAGGAGGAACATCTCACGGTGCGCATCCCCGCCGGAGCCTCTTCAGGAAAGGCAAACTTCCGGCTCCTTGTTTCACACGGAAGGTGGCAGCCCTGAAAGCTGTTGCTGGTCTTCACTTTCCCCTTGCAGCCTATTCACACCACAACAACACTGAGCATCTCTGCTTTCCCAAAGAAGAAACATCTCACGGTGCGCATCCCCCCGGAGACTCTTCCCGAAAAGGCAAACGTCTGGCTCCTTGTCCCACAAGAAGGTGTCAGCCCTGAAAGCTGTTGCTGGTCTTCACCTTCCCCGTGCAGCCTATTCAGAGGCACAACAGGTATTGGCATCTGTGCTTGCCAAGAGAGGAATATCTCACAGTGCGCATCCCCGACGGAGCCTCTTCCATAAAAGTCAAACGTCCGGCTCCTTGTCCCACATGGAAGGTGGCACCCCTGAAAGCTGTTGCTGGTCTTCACCTACCCCTTGCAGCCTAATCACAGGCACAACACTGAGCATCCCTGCTTTCCCAGAGAAGGAACATCTCATGGTGTGCATCCTATACAGAGTCTCTTCCCAAAAAGACAAACGTCCGGCTCCTTGTCCCACACGTAAAGTGTCTGCCCTAAAAGTTGTTACTGGTCTTCACATTCCCCGTGCAGCCTATTCGCCAGTAAAACTGGTATTGGCATCTGAGCTTGCTGAGAGAAGGAACATCTCACGGTGCGGATCCTCGGCAGAGCCTCTTCCCGAAAAAACAAACCCCTGGCTTCTTGTCCCACACTGCAGTTGGCAGCTCGGAGAGCTGTTGCTGGTCTTCACTTTCCCCGTGCAGCCTATTCACAGGCACAACAGCACTGAGCATTTCTGCGTTCCCAGAGAAGAAACATCAAATGGTAATATTTCCTGTCGGAGCCTGTTCTTTAAAAAGCAAACGTCGGGCTCCTTGTCCCACATGGAAGGTGGCAACCCTGAAAGCTGTTGCTGGTCTTCACCTTCCCCGTGCAGCCTATTCACAGGCACAAAAGCATTGAGCATTTGTGCGTTCCCAGAGAAGGCACATCTCACGACGCGCATCCTCGGCAGAGCCTGTTCCTGAAAAGTCAAACGTCCGGCTCCTTGTCCCACACGGAAGATGGCAGACCTGAAAGCTGTTGCTGGTCTTCACCTTCCCCATGCAGCCTATTCACAGGCACAACACGTATTGGCATTTGTGCTTGCCAAGACAAGGAATATCTCACGGTGCGCATCCCCTCCTTTGCCTTTCCTGAAAAGGCAAATGTCCTGCTCCTTGTCCAACACGGAAGGTGACAGCCCTGAAAGTTGTTGCTGCTCTTCACTTTCCCCGTGCAGCCTATTCACAGGCACAACAGCACTGAGCATCTCTGCTTTCCCAGAGAAGGGACATCTCGAGGTGCACATCCTCAGCAGAACCTCTTCCAGAAAAGGCAAACATGCGGCTCCTTGTCCCACACGGAAGGTGGCAGCCCTGAAAGCTGTTGCCGGTCTTCACCTTCCCCGTGCAGCCTATTCACAAGAACAACAGGTCTTGGCAACAGTGCTTGCCAAGAGAAGGAACATCTCACGGTGCGCATCCTCGGCAGAGCCTCTTCCATAAAAAGCAACCGTCCAGCTCCTTGTCCCACACGGAAGGTGGCAGCCCTGAAAGCTGTTGCTGCTCTTCACCTTCCCCGTTCAGCCATTTAACAGGCACAACAGCACTGAGCATCTCTGCTTTCCCAAAGGAGTAACATCTCATGTTGTGCATCCTTGGCAGAGACTCTTCCTGGAAGGCAAACTTCCCACTCCTTGTCCCACACGGAAGGTGGCAGCCCTCAAAGATGTTGCTGCTCTTAACCTTCCCCGTGCAGCCAATTCACAGGCACAAAAGGTACTGGCATCTCTGCTTGCCAAAAAAAGGAACATCTCACAATGCGCAAGCCCGGAGGAGCCTGTTCCTGAAATGGCAAACGTCCAGCTCCTTGTCCCACAGTGAACGTGGCAGCCCGGAGAGCTGTTGCTGGTCTTAATCTTCCCCGTTCATCCAAGTCACAGGCACAACAGCACTGAGCATCTCTGCTTTCCCAGAGGAGGAACATCTCACGGTGCGCATCCCCGCCGGAGCCTCTTCAGGAAAGGCAAACTTCCGGCTCCTTGTTTCACACGGAAGGTGGCAGCCCTGAAAGCTGTTGCTGGTCTTCACTTTCCCCTTGCAGCCTATTCACACCACAACAACACTGAGCATCTCTGCTTTCCCAAAGAAGAAACATCTCACGGTGCGCATCCCCCCGGAGACTCTTCCCGAAAAGGCAAACGTCTGGCTCCTTGTCCCACAAGAAGGTGTCAGCCCTGAAAGCTGTTGCTGGTCTTCACCTTCCCCGTGCAGCCTATTCAGAGGCACAACAGGTATTGGCACCTGTGCTTGCCAAGAGAGGAATATCTCACAGTGCGCATCCCCGACGGAGCCTCTTCCATAAAAGTCAAACGTCCGGCTCCTTGTCCCACATGGAAGGTGGCACCCCTGAAAGCTGTTGCTGGTCTTCACCTACCCCTTGCAGCCTAATCACAGGCACAACACTGAGCATCCCTGCTTTCCCAGAGAAGGAACATCTCATGGTGTGCATCCTATACAGAGTCTCTTCCCAAAAAGACAAACGTCCGGCTCCTTGTCCCACACGTAAAGTGTCTGCCCTAAAAGTTGTTACTGGTCTTCACATTCCCCGTGCAGCCTATTCGCCAGTAAAACTGGTATTGGCATCTGAGCTTGCTGAGAGAAGGAACATCTCACGGTGCGGATCCTCGGCAGAGCCTCTTCCCGAAAAAACAAACCCCTGGCTTCTTGTCCCACACTGCAGTTGGCAGCTCGGAGAGCTGTTGCTGGTCTTCACTTTCCCCGTGCAGCCTATTCACAGGCACAACAGCACTGAGCATTTCTGCGTTCCCAGAGAAGAAACATCAAATGGTAATATTTCCTGTCGGAGCCTGTTCTTTAAAAAGCAAACGTCGGGCTCCTTGTCCCACATGGAAGGTGGCAACCCTGAAAGCTGTTGCTGGTCTTCACCTTCCCCGTGCAGCCTATTCACAGGCACAAAAGCATTGAGCATTTGTGCGTTCCCAGAGAAGGCACATCTCACGACGCGCATCCTCGGCAGAGCCTGTTCCTGAAAAGTCAAACGTCCGGCTCCTTGTCCCACACGGAAGATGGCAGACCTGAAAGCTGTTGCTGGTCTTCACCTTCCCCATGCAGCCTATTCACAGGCACAACACGTATTGGCATTTGTGCTTGCCAAGACAAGGAATATCTCACGGTGCGCATCCCCTCCTTTGCCTTTCCTGAAAAGGCAAATGTCCTGCTCCTTGTCCAACACGGAAGGTGACAGCCCTGAAAGTTGTTGCTGCTCTTCACTTTCCCCGTGCAGCCTATTCACAGGCACAACAGCACTGAGCATCTCTGCTTTCCCAGAGAAGGGACATCTCGAGGTGCACATCCTCAGCAGAACCTCTTCCAGAAAAGGCAAACATGCGGCTCCTTGTCCCACACGGAAGGTGGCAGCCCTGAAAGCTGTTGCCGGTCTTCACCTTCCCCGTGCAGCCTATTCACAAGAACAACAGGTCTTGGCAACAGTGCTTGCCAAGAGAAGGAACATCTCACGGTGCGCATCCTCGGCAGAGCCTCTTCCATAAAAAGCAACCGTCCGGCTCCTTGTCCCACACGGAAGGTGGCAGCCCTGAAAGCTGTTGCTGTTCTTCACATTCCCCTTGCAGCCAATTCACAGGCACAACAGCACTGAGCATGTCTGCTTTCCCAAAGAAGGAACATCTCATGGTGCGCATCCTTGGCAGAGCCTCTTCCTGAAAGGCAAACACACGGCTCCTTGTCCCACACGGAAGGTGGCAGCCCTGAAAGCTGTTGCTGATGTTCACCTTCCCCGTGCAGCCTATTCACATGCACAATAGCACTGAGCATTTCTGCATTCCCAGAGAAGAAACATCTCATGGTGCTGTTTCCCGGCGGAGCCTGTTCCTGAAAAGGCAAACCTCCGTGTTCTTGTCCGACATGGAAGGTGTCAGCCCGGAATGCTTTTGCTAGTCGTTACCTTCCCCGTGCAGCCTATTCGCAGGCACAACAAGTTTTGGCATTTGTACTTCCCCAGAGAAGGAATATCTCACGGTGCGCATCCTCGGCAGAGCCTGTTCCCAAAAAGGCAAACGTCCAGCTCCTTGTCCCAAACGGACGGTGGCAGCCCTGAAAGCTGTTGCTGGTCTTCACCTTCCCCGTGCAGCCTAATCACAGGCACAACAGCACTGGGTATTTCTGCTTACACAAAGATGCAATCTCTCACAGTGCTCTTCCACAGTGGAGCCTATTCTCGAAAAGGCAAACGTCCGGCTCATTGTCCCACACGGAAGGTCGCAGTCCTGAAAGCTGTTGCTGGTCTTCACCTTCCCTGTGCATCCTATTCACAGGCACAACAGCATTAAGCTTTTCTGCATTCCCAGAGAAGGAACATCTCACGGTGCGATTGCCCGGGGAAGCCTGTTCCCAAAAAGGCAAACGTGCGGCTACTTGTCCCACACGGAAGGTGGCAGACCTGAAAGCTGTTGCTGGTCTTCACATTCCCCTTGCAGCCAATTCACAGGCACAACAGCACTGAGCATGTCTGCTTTCCCAAAGGTTGAACATCTCATGGTGCGCATCCTTGGCAGAGCCTCTTCCCGAAAGGCAAACACACGGCTCCTTGTCCCACACGGAAGGTGGCAGCCCTGAAAGCTGTTGCTGATGTTCACCTTCCCCGTGCAGCCTATTCACATGCACAATAGCACTGAGCATTTCTGCGTTCCCAGAGAAGAAACATCTCATGGTGCTGTTTCCCGGCGGAGCCTGTTCCTGAAAAGGCAAACCTCCGTGTTCTTGTCTGACACGGAAGGTGTCAGCCCGGAATGCTTTTGCCAGTCGTCACCTTCCCCGTGCAGCCTATTGGCAGGCACAACAAGTTTTGGCATTTGTACTTCCCCAGAGAAGGAATATCTCACGGTGCGCATCCTCGGCAGAGCCTGTTCCCAAAAAGGCAAACGTGCGGCTACTTGTCCCACACGGAAGGTGCAGCCGTGAAATGTGTTGCTGGTCTTCACCTTCCCCATGCAGCGCATTTGCAGGCACAACAGGTATTGGGATCTGTGCTTTCCAAAAGAAGGAACATCTCACAATGTGCATCCCCGGCGGAGCCTGTTCCTGAAAATGCAATCATCCAGCTCCTTGACCCACACTGAAGGTCGCAGCTGTCAAAGCTGTTGCTCGTCTTCACCTTCCCCACGCAGCCTATTCACAAGCAAAACAGGCATTGGCGTCTGTGCATGCTGAGAGAAGGAGCATTTCACGGTGCGCATCCTCAGCAGAGACTCTTCCCCAAAAGGGAAACGTCTGGCTCCTTGTCCCACATGGAAGGTGGCAGCCCTGAAAGCTGTTGCTGGTCTTCACCTTCCCCTTGCAAACTATTCGCAGGCACAACAGCACTGAACATCTCCGCTTTCCCGGAGAAGGAACATCTCAAGGTGCTCACCCTCAGCAGAGACTCTTCCCGAAAAGGCAAATGTCCGGCCTCTTGTCCCACATGGAAGGGCGCAGTCCTGAAAGCTGTTGCTGTTCTTCACCTTCCCCATGCAGCCTATTCGCAGGCACAACAGGTATTGGCATCTGTGCTTGCCAAGAGAAGGAACATCTCATGGTGTGCATCCCTGCCGGAGCCTCTTCCCAAAAAGGCAAACGTCCAGTTCCTTGTCCCACACGGAAGGTGGCAGCCCTGAAAGCTGTTGCTGATCTTCACCTTCCCCGTGCAGCCTATTCACAGGAACAACAGGTCTTGGCAACAGTGCTTGCAAAGAGAAGAAACATCTCACAGTGCGCACCCTTGGCAGAGCCTGTTCCCGAAAAGGCAAACATCCGGCCCCTTCCTTCACACGGAAGGTGGCAGCCCTGAAAGCTGTTGCTGCTCTTCACCTTCCCCGTTCAGCCATTTAACAAGCACAACAGCACTGAGCATCTCTGCTTTCCCAAAGGAGTAACATCTCACGTTGTGCATCCTTGGCAGAGACTCTTCCTGGAAGGCAAACTTCCCACTCCTTGTCCCACACGGAAGGTGGCAGCCCTCAAAGATGTTGCTGGTCTTCACCTTCCCCATGCAGCCTATTCACAGGCACAACACGTATTGGCATTTGTGCTTGCCAAGACAAGGAATATCTCACGGTGCGCATCCCCTCCTTTGCCTTTCCTGAAAAGGCAAATGTCCTGCTCCTTGTCCAACACAGAAGGTGACAGCCCTGAAAGTTGTTGCTGCTCTTCACTTTCCCCGTGCAGCCTATTCACAGGCACAACAGCACTGAGCATCTCTGCTTTCCCAGAGAAGGGACATCTCGAGGTGCACATCCTCAGCAGAACCTCTTCCAGAAAAGGCAAACATGCGGCTCCTTGTCCCACACGGAAGGTGGCAGCCCTGAAAGCTGTTGCTGGTCTTCACCTTCCCCGTGCAGCCTATTCACAAGAACAACAGGTCTTGGCAACAGTGCTTGCCAAGAGAAGGAACATCTCACGGTGCGCATCCTCGGCAGAGCCTCTTCCATAAAAAGCAACCGTCCAGCTCCTTGTCCCACACGGAAGGTGGCAGCCCTGAAAGCTGTTGCTGCTCTTCACCTTCCCCGTTCAGCCATTTAACAGGCACAACAGCACTGAGCATCTCTGCTTTCCCAAAGGAGTAACATCTCATGTTGTGCATCCTTGGCAGAGACTCTTCCTGGAAGGCAAACTTCCCACTCCTTGTCCCACACGGAAGGTGGCAGCCCTCAAAGATGTTGCTGCTCTTAACCTTCCCCGTGCAGCCAATTCACAGGCACAAAAGGTACTGGCATCTCTGCTTGCCAAAAAAAGGAACATCTCACAATGCGCAAGCCCGGAGGAGCCTGTTCCTGAAATGGCAAACGTCCAGCTCCTTGTCCCACAGTGAACGTGGCAGCCCGGAGAGCTGTTGCTGGTCTTAATCTTCCCCGTTCATCCAAGTCACAGGCACAACAGCACTGAGCATCTCTGCTTTCCCAGAGGAGGAACATCTCACGGTGCGCATCCCCGCCGGAGCCTCTTCAGGAAAGGCAAACTTCCGGCTCCTTGTTTCACACGGAAGGTGGCAGCCCTGAAAGCTGTTGCTGGTCTTCACTTTCCCCTTGCAGCCTATTCACACCACAACAACACTGAGCATCTCTGCTTTCCCAAAGAAGAAACATCTCACGGTGCGCATCCCCCCGGAGACTCTTCCCGAAAAGGCAAACGTCTGGCTCCTTGTCCCACAAGAAGGTGTCAGCCCTGAAAGCTGTTGCTGGTCTTCACCTTCCCCGTGCAGCCTATTCAGAGGCACAACAGGTATTGGCACCTGTGCTTGCCAAGAGAGGAATATCTCACAGTGCGCATCCCCGACGGAGCCTCTTCCATAAAAGTCAAACGTCCGGCTCCTTGTCCCACATGGAAGGTGGCACCCCTGAAAGCTGTTGCTGGTCTTCACCTACCCCTTGCAGCCTAATCACAGGCACAACACTGAGCATCCCTGCTTTCCCAGAGAAGGAACATCTCATGGTGTGCATCCTATACAGAGTCTCTTCCCAAAAAGACAAACGTCCGGCTCCTTGTCCCACACGTAAAGTGTCTGCCCTAAAAGTTGTTACTGGTCTTCACATTCCCCGTGCAGCCTATTCGCCAGTAAAACTGGTATTGGCATCTGAGCTTGCTGAGAGAAGGAACATCTCACGGTGCGGATCCTCGGCAGAGCCTCTTCCCGAAAAAACAAACCCCTGGCTTCTTGTCCCACACTGCAGTTGGCAGCTCGGAGAGCTGTTGCTGGTCTTCACTTTCCCCGTGCAGCCTATTCACAGGCACAACAGCACTGAGCATTTCTGCGTTCCCAGAGAAGAAACATCAAATGGTAATATTTCCTGTCGGAGCCTGTTCTTTAAAAAGCAAACGTCGGGCTCCTTGTCCCACATGGAAGGTGGCAACCCTGAAAGCTGTTGCTGGTCTTCACCTTCCCCGTGCAGCCTATTCACAGGCACAAAAGCATTGAGCATTTGTGCGTTCCCAGAGAAGGCACATCTCACGACGCGCATCCTCGGCAGAGCCTGTTCCTGAAAAGTCAAACGTCCGGCTCCTTGTCCCACACGGAAGATGGCAGACCTGAAAGCTGTTGCTGGTCTTCACCTTCCCCATGCAGCCTATTCACAGGCACAACACGTATTGGCATTTGTGCTTGCCAAGACAAGGAATATCTCACGGTGCGCATCCCCTCCTTTGCCTTTCCTGAAAAGGCAAATGTCCTGCTCCTTGTCCAACACGGAAGGTGACAGCCCTGAAAGTTGTTGCTGCTCTTCACTTTCCCCGTGCAGCCTATTCACAGGCACAACAGCACTGAGCATCTCTGCTTTCCCAGAGAAGGGACATCTCGAGGTGCACATCCTCAGCAGAACCTCTTCCAGAAAAGGCAAACATGCGGCTCCTTGTCCCACACGGAAGGTGGCAGCCCTGAAAGCTGTTGCCGGTCTTCACCTTCCCCGTGCAGCCTATTCACAAGAACAACAGGTCTTGGCAACAGTGCTTGCCAAGAGAAGGAACATCTCACGGTGCGCATCCTCGGCAGAGCCTCTTCCATAAAAAGCAACCGTCCGGCTCCTTGTCCCACACGGAAGGTGGCAGCCCTGAAAGCTGTTGCTGTTCTTCACATTCCCCTTGCAGCCAATTCACAGGCACAACAGCACTGAGCATGTCTGCTTTCCCAAAGAAGGAACATCTCATGGTGCGCATCCTTGGCAGAGCCTCTTCCTGAAAGGCAAACACACGGCTCCTTGTCCCACACGGAAGGTGGCAGCCCTGAAAGCTGTTGCTGATGTTCACCTTCCCCGTGCAGCCTATTCACATGCACAATAGCACTGAGCATTTCTGCATTCCCAGAGAAGAAACATCTCATGGTGCTGTTTCCCGGCGGAGCCTGTTCCTGAAAAGGCAAACCTCCGTGTTCTTGTCCGACATGGAAGGTGTCAGCCCGGAATGCTTTTGCTAGTCGTTACCTTCCCCGTGCAGCCTATTCGCAGGCACAACAAGTTTTGGCATTTGTACTTCCCCAGAGAAGGAATATCTCACGGTGCGCATCCTCGGCAGAGCCTGTTCCCAAAAAGGCAAACGTCCAGCTCCTTGTCCCAAACGGACGGTGGCAGCCCTGAAAGCTGTTGCTGGTCTTCACCTTCCCCGTGCAGCCTAATCACAGGCACAACAGCACTGGGTATTTCTGCTTACACAAAGATGCAATCTCTCACAGTGCTCTTCCACAGTGGAGCCTATTCTCGAAAAGGCAAACGTCCGGCTCATTGTCCCACACGGAAGGTCGCAGTCCTGAAAGCTGTTGCTGGTCTTCACCTTCCCTGTGCATCCTATTCACAGGCACAACAGCATTAAGCTTTTCTGCATTCCCAGAGAAGGAACATCTCACGGTGCGATTGCCCGGGGAAGCCTGTTCCCAAAAAGGCAAACGTGCGGCTACTTGTCCCACACGGAAGGTGGCAGACCTGAAAGCTGTTGCTGGTCTTCACATTCCCCTTGCAGCCAATTCACAGGCACAACAGCACTGAGCATGTCTGCTTTCCCAAAGGTTGAACATCTCATGGTGCGCATCCTTGGCAGAGCCTCTTCCCGAAAGGCAAACACACGGCTCCTTGTCCCACACGGAAGGTGGCAGCCCTGAAAGCTGTTGCTGATGTTCACCTTCCCCGTGCAGCCTATTCACATGCACAATAGCACTGAGCATTTCTGCGTTCCCAGAGAAGAAACATCTCATGGTGCTGTTTCCCGGCGGAGCCTGTTCCTGAAAAGGCAAACCTCCGTGTTCTTGTCTGACACGGAAGGTGTCAGCCCGGAATGCTTTTGCCAGTCGTCACCTTCCCCGTGCAGCCTATTGGCAGGCACAACAAGTTTTGGCATTTGTACTTCCCCAGAGAAGGAATATCTCACGGTGCGCATCCTCGGCAGAGCCTGTTCCCAAAAAGGCAAACGTGCGGCTACTTGTCCCACACGGAAGGTGCAGCCGTGAAATGTGTTGCTGGTCTTCACCTTCCCCATGCAGCGCATTTGCAGGCACAACAGGTATTGGGATCTGTGCTTTCCAAAAGAAGGAACATCTCACAATGTGCATCCCCGGCGGAGCCTGTTCCTGAAAATGCAATCATCCAGCTCCTTGACCCACACTGAAGGTCGCAGCTGTCAAAGCTGTTGCTCGTCTTCACCTTCCCCACGCAGCCTATTCACAAGCAAAACAGGCATTGGCGTCTGTGCATGCTGAGAGAAGGAGCATTTCACGGTGCGCATCCTCAGCAGAGACTCTTCCCCAAAAGGGAAACGTCTGGCTCCTTGTCCCACATGGAAGGTGGCAGCCCTGAAAGCTGTTGCTGGTCTTCACCTTCCCCTTGCAAACTATTCGCAGGCACAACAGCACTGAACATCTCCGCTTTCCCGGAGAAGGAACATCTCAAGGTGCTCACCCTCAGCAGAGACTCTTCCCGAAAAGGCAAATGTCCGGCCTCTTGTCCCACATGGAAGGGCGCAGTCCTGAAAGCTGTTGCTGTTCTTCACCTTCCCCATGCAGCCTATTCGCAGGCACAACAGGTATTGGCATCTGTGCTTGCCAAGAGAAGGAACATCTCATGGTGTGCATCCCTGCCGGAGCCTCTTCCCAAAAAGGCAAACGTCCAGTTCCTTGTCCCACACGGAAGGTGGCAGCCCTGAAAGCTGTTGCTGATCTTCACCTTCCCCGTGCAGCCTATTCACAGGAACAACAGGTCTTGGCAACAGTGCTTGCAAAGAGAAGAAACATCTCACAGTGCGCACCCTTGGCAGAGCCTGTTCCCGAAAAGGCAAACATCCGGCCCCTTCCTTCACACGGAAGGTGGCAGCCCTGAAAGCTGTTGCTGCTCTTCACCTTCCCCGTTCAGCCATTTAACAAGCACAACAGCACTGAGCATCTCTGCTTTCCCAAAGGAGTAACATCTCACGTTGTGCATCCTTGGCAGAGACTCTTCCTGGAAGGCAAACTTCCCACTCCTTGTCCCACACGGAAGGTGGCAGCCCTCAAAGATGTTGCTGGTCTTCACCTTCCCCATGCAGCCTATTCACAGGCACAACACGTATTGGCATTTGTGCTTGCCAAGACAAGGAATATCTCACGGTGCGCATCCCCTCCTTTGCCTTTCCTGAAAAGGCAAATGTCCTGCTCCTTGTCCAACACAGAAGGTGACAGCCCTGAAAGTTGTTGCTGCTCTTCACTTTCCCCGTGCAGCCTATTCACAGGCACAACAGCACTGAGCATCTCTGCTTTCCCAGAGAAGGGACATCTCGAGGTGCACATCCTCAGCAGAACCTCTTCCAGAAAAGGCAAACATGCGGCTCCTTGTCCCACACGGAAGGTGGCAGCCCTGAAAGCTGTTGCCGGTCTTCACCTTCCCCGTGCAGCCTATTCACAAGAACAACAGGTCTTGGCAACAGTGCTTGCCAAGAGAAGGAACATCTCACGGTGCGCATCCTCGGCAGAGCCTCTTCCATAAAAAGCAACCGTCCAGCTCCTTGTCCCACACGGAAGGTGGCAGCCCTGAAAGCTGTTGCTGCTCTTCACCTTCCCCGTTCAGCCATTTAACAGGCACAACAGCACTGAGCATCTCTGCTTTCCCAAAGGAGTAACATCTCATGTTGTGCATCCTTGGCAGAGACTCTTCCTGGAAGGCAAACTTCCCACTCCTTGTCCCACACGGAAGGTGGCAGCCCTCAAAGATGTTGCTGCTCTTAACCTTCCCCGTGCAGCCAATTCACAGGCACAAAAGGTACTGGCATCTCTGCTTGCCAAAAAAAGGAACATCTCACAATGCGCAAGCCCGGAGGAGCCTGTTCCTGAAATGGCAAACGTCCAGCTCCTTGTCCCACAGTGAACGTGGCAGCCCGGAGAGCTGTTGCTGGTCTTAATCTTCCCCGTTCATCCAAGTCACAGGCACAACAGCACTGAGCATCTCTGCTTTCCCAGAGGAGGAACATCTCACGGTGCGCATCCCCGCCGGAGCCTCTTCAGGAAAGGCAAACTTCCGGCTCCTTGTTTCACACGGAAGGTGGCAGCCCTGAAAGCTGTTGCTGGTCTTCACTTTCCCCTTGCAGCCTATTCACACCACAACAACACTGAGCATCTCTGCTTTCCCAAAGAAGAAACATCTCACGGTGCGCATCCCCCCGGAGACTCTTCCCGAAAAGGCAAACGTCTGGCTCCTTGTCCCACAAGAAGGTGTCAGCCCTGAAAGCTGTTGCTGGTCTTCACCTTCCCCGTGCAGCCTATTCAGAGGCACAACAGGTATTGGCACCTGTGCTTGCCAAGAGAGGAATATCTCACAGTGCGCATCCCCGACGGAGCCTCTTCCATAAAAGTCAAACGTCCGGCTCCTTGTCCCACATGGAAGGTGGCACCCCTGAAAGCTGTTGCTGGTCTTCACCTACCCCTTGCAGCCTAATCACAGGCACAACACTGAGCATCCCTGCTTTCCCAGAGAAGGAACATCTCATGGTGTGCATCCTATACAGAGTCTCTTCCCAAAAAGACAAACGTCCGGCTCCTTGTCCCACACGTAAAGTGTCTGCCCTAAAAGTTGTTACTGGTCTTCACATTCCCCGTGCAGCCTATTCGCCAGTAAAACTGGTATTGGCATCTGAGCTTGCTGAGAGAAGGAACATCTCACGGTGCGGATCCTCGGCAGAGCCTCTTCCCGAAAAAACAAACCCCTGGCTTCTTGTCCCACACTGCAGTTGGCAGCTCGGAGAGCTGTTGCTGGTCTTCACTTTCCCCGTGCAGCCTATTCACAGGCACAACAGCACTGAGCATTTCTGCGTTCCCAGAGAAGAAACATCAAATGGTAATATTTCCTGTCGGAGCCTGTTCTTTAAAAAGCAAACGTCGGGCTCCTTGTCCCACATGGAAGGTGGCAACCCTGAAAGCTGTTGCTGGTCTTCACCTTCCCCGTGCAGCCTATTCACAGGCACAAAAGCATTGAGCATTTGTGCGTTCCCAGAGAAGGCACATCTCACGACGCGCATCCTCGGCAGAGCCTGTTCCTGAAAAGTCAAACGTCCGGCTCCTTGTCCCACACGGAAGATGGCAGACCTGAAAGCTGTTGCTGGTCTTCACCTTCCCCATGCAGCCTATTCACAGGCACAACACGTATTGGCATTTGTGCTTGCCAAGACAAGGAATATCTCACGGTGCGCATCCCCTCCTTTGCCTTTCCTGAAAAGGCAAATGTCCTGCTCCTTGTCCAACACGGAAGGTGACAGCCCTGAAAGTTGTTGCTGCTCTTCACTTTCCCCGTGCAGCCTATTCACAGGCACAACAGCACTGAGCATCTCTGCTTTCCCAGAGAAGGGACATCTCGAGGTGCACATCCTCAGCAGAACCTCTTCCAGAAAAGGCAAACATGCGGCTCCTTGTCCCACACGGAAGGTGGCAGCCCTGAAAGCTGTTGCCGGTCTTCACCTTCCCCGTGCAGCCTATTCACAAGAACAACAGGTCTTGGCAACAGTGCTTGCCAAGAGAAGGAACATCTCACGGTGCGCATCCTCGGCAGAGCCTCTTCCATAAAAAGCAACCGTCCGGCTCCTTGTCCCACACGGAAGGTGGCAGCCCTGAAAGCTGTTGCTGTTCTTCACATTCCCCTTGCAGCCAATTCACAGGCACAACAGCACTGAGCATGTCTGCTTTCCCAAAGAAGGAACATCTCATGGTGCGCATCCTTGGCAGAGCCTCTTCCTGAAAGGCAAACACACGGCTCCTTGTCCCACACGGAAGGTGGCAGCCCTGAAAGCTGTTGCTGATGTTCACCTTCCCCGTGCAGCCTATTCACATGCACAATAGCACTGAGCATTTCTGCATTCCCAGAGAAGAAACATCTCATGGTGCTGTTTCCCGGCGGAGCCTGTTCCTGAAAAGGCAAACCTCCGTGTTCTTGTCCGACATGGAAGGTGTCAGCCCGGAATGCTTTTGCTAGTCGTTACCTTCCCCGTGCAGCCTATTCGCAGGCACAACAAGTTTTGGCATTTGTACTTCCCCAGAGAAGGAATATCTCACGGTGCGCATCCTCGGCAGAGCCTGTTCCCAAAAAGGCAAACGTCCAGCTCCTTGTCCCAAACGGACGGTGGCAGCCCTGAAAGCTGTTGCTGGTCTTCACCTTCCCCGTGCAGCCTAATCACAGGCACAACAGCACTGGGTATTTCTGCTTACACAAAGATGCAATCTCTCACAGTGCTCTTCCACAGTGGAGCCTATTCTCGAAAAGGCAAACGTCCGGCTCATTGTCCCACACGGAAGGTCGCAGTCCTGAAAGCTGTTGCTGGTCTTCACCTTCCCTGTGCATCCTATTCACAGGCACAACAGCATTAAGCTTTTCTGCATTCCCAGAGAAGGAACATCTCACGGTGCGATTGCCCGGGGAAGCCTGTTCCCAAAAAGGCAAACGTGCGGCTACTTGTCCCACACGGAAGGTGGCAGACCTGAAAGCTGTTGCTGGTCTTCACATTCCCCTTGCAGCCAATTCACAGGCACAACAGCACTGAGCATGTCTGCTTTCCCAAAGGTTGAACATCTCATGGTGCGCATCCTTGGCAGAGCCTCTTCCCGAAAGGCAAACACACGGCTCCTTGTCCCACACGGAAGGTGGCAGCCCTGAAAGCTGTTGCTGATGTTCACCTTCCCCGTGCAGCCTATTCACATGCACAATAGCACTGAGCATTTCTGCGTTCCCAGAGAAGAAACATCTCATGGTGCTGTTTCCCGGCGGAGCCTGTTCCTGAAAAGGCAAACCTCCGTGTTCTTGTCTGACACGGAAGGTGTCAGCCCGGAATGCTTTTGCCAGTCGTCACCTTCCCCGTGCAGCCTATTGGCAGGCACAACAAGTTTTGGCATTTGTACTTCCCCAGAGAAGGAATATCTCACGGTGCGCATCCTCGGCAGAGCCTGTTCCCAAAAAGGCAAACGTGCGGCTACTTGTCCCACACGGAAGGTGCAGCCGTGAAATGTGTTGCTGGTCTTCACCTTCCCCATGCAGCGCATTTGCAGGCACAACAGGTATTGGGATCTGTGCTATCCAAAAGAAGGAACATCTCACAATGTGCATCCCCGGCGGAGCCTGTTCCTGAAAATGCAATCATCCAGCTCCTTGACCCACACTGAAGGTCACAGCTGTCAAAGCTGTTGCTCGTCTTCACCTTCCCCACGCAGCCTATTCACAAGCAAAACAGGCATTGGCGTCTGTGCATGCTGAGAGAAGGAGCATTTCACGGTGCGCATCCTCAGCAGAGACTCTTCCCCAAAAGGGAAACGTCTGGCTCCCTGTCCCACATGGAAGGTGGCAGCCCTGAAAGCTGTTGCTGGTCTTCACCTTCCCCTTGCAAACTATTCGCAGGCACAACAGCACTGAACATCTCCGCTTTCCCGGAGAAGGAACATCTCAAGGTGCTCACCCTCAGCAGAGACTCTTCCCGAAAAGGCAAATGTCCGGCCTCTTGTCCCACATGGAAGGGCGCAGTCCTGAAAGCTGTTGCTGTTCTTCACCTTCCCCATGCAGCCTATTCGCAGGCACAACAGGTATTGGCATCTGTGCTTGCCAAGAGAAGGAACATCTCATGGTGTGCATCCCTGCCGGAGCCTCTTCCCAAAAAGGCAAACGTCCAGTTCCTTGTCCCACACGGAAGATGGCAGACCTGAAAGCTGTTGCTGGTCTTCACCTTCCCCATGCAGCCTATTCACAGGCACAACACGTATTGGCATTTGTGCTTGCCAAGACAAGGAATATCTCACGGTGCGCATCCCCTCCTTTGCCTTTCCTGAAAAGGCAAATGTCCTGCTCCTTGTCCAACACGGAAGGTGACAGCCCTGAAAGTTGTTGCTGCTCTTCACTTTCCCCGTGCAGCCTATTCACAGGCACAACAGCACTGAGCATCTCTGCTTTCCCAGAGAAGGAACATCTCGAGGTGCACATCCTCAGCAGAACCTCTTCCAGAAAAGGCAAACATGCGGCTCCTTGTCCCACAAGGAAGGTGGCAGCCCTGAAAGCTGTTGCCGGTCTTCACCTTCCCCGTGCAGCCTATTCACAAGAACAACAGGTCTTGGCAACAGTGCTTGCCAAGAGAAGGAACATCTCACGGTGCGCATCCTCGGCAGAGCCTCTTCCATAAAAAGCAACCGTCCGGCTCCTTGTCCCACACGGAAGGTGGCAGCCCTGAAAGCTGTTGCTGTTCTTCACATTCCCCTTGCAGCCAATTCACAGGCACAACAGCACTGAGCATGTCTGCTTTCCCAAAGAAGGAACATCTCATGGTGCGCATCCTTGGCAGAGCCTCTTCCTGAAAGGCAAACACACGGCTCCTTGTCCCACACGGAAGGTGGCAGCCCTGAAAGCTGTTGCTGATGTTCACCTTCCCCGTGCAGCCTATTCACATGCACAATAGCACTGAGCATTTCTGCATTCCCAGAGAAGAAACATCTCATGGTGCTGTTTCCCGGCGGAGCCTGTTCCTGAAAAGGCAAACCTCCGTGTTCTTGTCCGACACGGAAGGTGTCAGCCCGGAATGCTTTTGCTAGTCGTCACCTTCCCCGTGCAGCCTATTCGCAGGCACAACAAGTTTTGGCATTTGTACTTCCCCAGAGAAGGAATATCTCACGGTGCGCATCCTCGGCAGAGCCTGTTCCCAAAAAGGCAAACGTCCAGCTCCTTGTCCCAAACGGACGGTGGCAGCCCTGAAAGCTGTTGCTGGTCTTCACCTTCCCCGTGCAGCCTAATCACAGGCACAACAGCACTGGGTATTTCTGCTTACACAAAGATGCAATCTCTCACAGTGCTCTTCCACAGTGGAGCCTATTCTCGAAAAGGCAAACGTCCGGCTCATTGTCCCACACGGAAGGTCGCAGTCCTGAAAGCTGTTGCTGGTCTTCACCTTCCCTGTGCATCCTATTCACAGGCACAACAGCATTAAGCTTTTCTGCATTCCCAGAGAAGGAACATCTCACGGTGCGATTGCCCGGGGAAGCCTGTTCCCAAAAAGGCAAACGTGCGGCTACTTGTCCCACACGGAAGGTGGCAGACCTGAAAGCTGTTGCTGGTCTTCACATTCCCCTTGCAGCCAATTCACAGGCACAACAGCACTGAGCATGTCTGCTTTCCCAAAGGTTGAACATCTCATGGTGCGCATCCTTGGCAGAGCCTCTTCCCGAAAGGCAAACACACGGCTCCTTGTCCCACACGGAAGGTGGCAGCCCTGAAAGCTGTTGCTGATGTTCACCTTCCCCGTGCAGCCTATTCACATGCACAATAGCACTGAGCATTTCTGCGTTCCCAGAGAAGAAACATCTCATGGTGCTGTTTCCCGGCGGAGCCTGTTCCTGAAAAGGCAAACCTCCGTGTTCTTGTCTGACACGGAAGGTGTCAGCCCGGAATGCTTTTGCCAGTCGTCACCTTCCCCGTGCAGCCTATTGGCAGGCACAACAAGTTTTGGCATTTGTACTTCCCCAGAGAAGGAATATCTCACGGTGCGCATCCTCGGCAGAGCCTGTTCCCAAAAAGGCAAACGTGCGGCTACTTGTCCCACACGGAAGGTGCAGCCGTGAAATGTGTTGCTGGTCTTCACCTTCCCCATGCAGCGCATTTGCAGGCACAACAGGTATTGGGATCTGTGCTTTCCAAAAGAAGGAACATCTCACAATGTGCATCCCCGGCGGAGCCTGTTCCTGAAAATGCAATCATCCAGCTCCTTGACCCACACTGAAGGTCGCAGCTGTCAAAGCTGTTGCTCGTCTTCACCTTCCCCACGCAGCCTATTCACAAGCAAAACAGGCATTGGCGTCTGTGCATGCTGAGAGAAGGAGCATTTCACGGTGCGCATCCTCAGCAGAGACTCTTCCCCAAAAGGGAAACGTCTGGCTCCTTGTCCCACATGGAAGGTGGCAGCCCTGAAAGCTGTTGCTGGTCTTCACCTTCCCCTTGCAAACTATTCGCAGGCACAACAGCACTGAACATCTCCGCTTTCCCGGAGAAGGAACATCTCAAGGTGCTCACCCTCAGCAGAGACTCTTCCCGAAAAGGCAAATGTCCGGCCTCTTGTCCCACATGGAAGGGCGCAGTCCTGAAAGCTGTTGCTGTTCTTCACCTTCCCCATGCAGCCTATTCGCAGGCACAACAGGTATTGGCATCTGTGCTTGCCAAGAGAAGGAACATCTCATGGTGTGCATCCCTGCCGGAGCCTCTTCCCAAAAAGGCAAACGTCCAGTTCCTTGTCCCACACGGAAGGTGGCAGCCCTGAAAGCTGTTGCTGATCTTCACCTTCCCCGTGCAGCCTATTCACAGGAACAACAGGTCTTGGCAACAGTGCTTGCAAAGAGAAGAAACATCTCACAGTGCGCACCCTTGGCAGAGCCTGTTCCCGAAAAGGCAAACATCCAGCCCCTTGCTTCACACGGAAGGTGGCAGCCCTGAAAGCTGTTGCTGCTCTTCACCTTCCCCGTTCAGCCATTTAACAAGCACAACAGCACTGAGCATCTCTGCTTTCCCAAAGGAGTAACATCTCATGTTGTGCATCCTTGGCAGAGACTCTTCCTGGAAGGCAAACTTCCCACTCCTTGTCCCACACGGAAGGTGGCAGCCCTCAAAGATGTTGCTGCTCTTAACCTTCCCCGTGCAGCCAATTCACAGGCACAAAAGGTACTGGCATCTCTGCTTGCCAAAAAAAGGAACATCTCACAATGCGCAAGCCCGGAGGAGCCTGTTCCTGAAATGGCAAACGTCCAGCTCCTTGTCCCACAGTGAACGTGGCAGCCCGGAGAGCTGTTGCTGGTCTTAATCTTCCCCGTTCATCCAAGTCACAGGCACAACGGCACTGAGCATCTCTGCTTTCCCAGAGGAGGAACATCTCACGGTGCGCATCCCCGCCGGAGCCTCTTCAGGAAAGACAAACTTCCGGCTCCTTGTTTCACACGGAAGGTGGCAGCCCTGAAAGCTGTTGCTGGTCTTCACTTTCCCCTTGCAGCCTATTCACACCACAACAACACTGAGCATCTCTGCTTTCCCAAAGAAGAAACATCTCACGGTGCGCATCCCCCCGGAGACTCTTCCCGAAAAGGCAAACGTCTGGCTCCTTGTCCCACAAGAAGGTGTCAGCCCTGAAAGCTGTTGCTGGTCTTCACCTTCCCCGTGCAGCCTATTCAGAGGCACAACAGGTATTGGCATCTGTGCTTGCCAAGAGAGGAATATCTCACAGTGCGCATCCCCGACGGAGCCTCTTCCATAAAAGTCAAACGTCCGGCTCCTTGTCCCACATGGAAGGTGGCACCCCTGAAAGCTGTTGCTGGTCTTCACCTACCCCTTGCAGCCTAATCACAGGCACAACAGCACTAAGCATCTCTGCTTTCCCAGAGAAGGAACATCTCATGGTGTGCATCCTATACAGAGTCTCTTCCCAAAAAGACAAACGTCCGGCTCCTTGTCCCACACGTAAAGTGTCTGCCCTAAAAGTTGTTACTGGTCTTCACATTCCCCGTGCAGCCTATTCGCCAGTAAAACTGGTATTGGCATCTGAGCTTGCTGAGAGAAGGAACATCTCACAGTGCGGATCCTCGGCAGAGCCTCTTCCCGAAAAAACAAACCCCTGGCTTCTTGTCCCACACTGCAGTTGGCAGCTCGGAGAGCTGTTGCTGGTCTTCACTTTCCCCGTGCAGCCTATTCACAGGCACAACAGCACTGAGCATTTCTGCGTTCCCAGAGAAGAAACATCAAATGGTAATATTTCCTGTCGGAGCCTGTTCTTTAAAAAGCAAACGTCGGGCTCCTTGTCCCACATGGAAGGTGGCAACCCTGAAAGCTGTTGCTGGTCTTCACCTTCCCCGTGCAGCCTATTCACAGGCACAAAAGCATTGAGCATTTGTGCGTTCCCAGAGAAGGAACATCTCACGACGCGCATCCTCGGCAGAGCCTGTTCCTGAAAAGTCAAACGTCCGGCTCCTTGTCCCACACGGAAGATGGCAGACCTGAAAGCTGTTGCTGGTCTTCACCTTCCCCATGCAGCCTATTCACAGGCACAACACGTATTGGCATTTGTGCTTGCCAAGACAAGGAATATCTCACGGTGCGCATCCCCTCCTTTGCCTTTCCTGAAAAGGCAAATGTCCTGCTCCTTGTCCAACACGGAAGGTGACAGCCCTGAAAGTTGTTGCTGCTCTTCACTTTCCCCGTGCAGCCTATTCACAGGCACAACAGCACTGAGCATCTCTGCTTTCCCAGAGAAGGAACATCTCGAGGTGCACATCCTCAGCAGAACCTCTTCCAGAAAAGGCAAACATGCGGCTCCTTGTCCCACAAGGAAGGTGGCAGCCCTGAAAGCTGTTGCCGGTCTTCACCTTCCCCGTGCAGCCTATTCACAAGAACAACAGGTCTTGGCAACAGTGCTTGCCAAGAGAAGGAACATCTCACGGTGCGCATCCTCGGCAGAGCCTCTTCCATAAAAAGCAACCGTCCGGCTCCTTGTCCCACACGGAAGGTGGCAGCCCTGAAAGCTGTTGCTGTTCTTCACATTCCCCTTGCAGCCAATTCACAGGCACAACAGCACTGAGCATGTCTGCTTTCCCAAAGAAGGAACATCTCATGGTGCGCATCCTTGGCAGAGCCTCTTCCTGAAAGGCAAACACACGGCTCCTTGTCCCACACGGAAGGTGGCAGCCCTGAAAGCTGTTGCTGATGTTCACCTTCCCCGTGCAGCCTATTCACATGCACAATAGCACTGAGCATTTCTGCATTCCCAGAGAAGAAACATCTCATGGTGCTGTTTCCCGGCGGAGCCTGTTCCTGAAAAGGCAAACCTCCGTGTTCTTGTCCGACACGGAAGGTGTCAGCCCGGAATGCTTTTGCTAGTCGTCACCTTCCCCGTGCAGCCTATTCGCAGGCACAACAAGTTTTGGCATTTGTACTTCCCCAGAGAAGGAATATCTCACGGTGCGCATCCTCGGCAGAGCCTGTTCCCAAAAAGGCAAACGTCCAGCTCCTTGTCCCAAACGGACGGTGGCAGCCCTGAAAGCTGTTGCTGGTCTTCACCTTCCCCGTGCAGCCTAATCACAGGCACAACAGCACTGGGTATTTCTGCTTACACAAAGATGCAATCTCTCACAGTGCTCTTCCACAGTGGAGCCTATTCTCGAAAAGGCAAACGTCCGGCTCATTGTCCCACACGGAAGGTCGCAGTCCTGAAAGCTGTTGCTGGTCTTCACCTTCCCTGTGCATCCTATTCACAGGCACAACAGCATTAAGCTTTTCTGCATTCCCAGAGAAGGAACATCTCACGGTGCGATTGCCCGGGGAAGCCTGTTCCCAAAAAGGCAAACGTGCGGCTACTTGTCCCACACGGAAGGTGGCAGACCTGAAAGCTGTTGCTGGTCTTCACATTCCCCTTGCAGCCAATTCACAGGCACAACAGCACTGAGCATGTCTGCTTTCCCAAAGGTTGAACATCTCATGGTGCGCATCCTTGGCAGAGCCTCTTCCCGAAAGGCAAACACACGGCTCCTTGTCCCACACGGAAGGTGGCAGCCCTGAAAGCTGTTGCTGATGTTCACCTTCCCCGTGCAGCCTATTCACATGCACAATAGCACTGAGCATTTCTGCGTTCCCAGAGAAGAAACATCTCATGGTGCTGTTTCCCGGCGGAGCCTGTTCCTGAAAAGGCAAACCTCCGTGTTCTTGTCTGACACGGAAGGTGTCAGCCCGGAATGCTTTTGCCAGTCGTCACCTTCCCCGTGCAGCCTATTGGCAGGCACAACAAGTTTTGGCATTTGTACTTCCCCAGAGAAGGAATATCTCACGGTGCGCATCCTCGGCAGAGCCTGTTCCCAAAAAGGCAAACGTGCGGCTACTTGTCCCACACGGAAGGTGCAGCCGTGAAATGTGTTGCTGGTCTTCACCTTCCCCATGCAGCGCATTTGCAGGCACAACAGGTATTGGGATCTGTGCTTTCCAAAAGAAGGAACATCTCACAATGTGCATCCCCGGCGGAGCCTGTTCCTGAAAATGCAATCATCCAGCTCCTTGACCCACACTGAAGGTCGCAGCTGTCAAAGCTGTTGCTCGTCTTCACCTTCCCCACGCAGCCTATTCACAAGCAAAACAGGCATTGGCGTCTGTGCATGCTGAGAGAAGGAGCATTTCACGGTGCGCATCCTCAGCAGAGACTCTTCCCCAAAAGGGAAACGTCTGGCTCCTTGTCCCACATGGAAGGTGGCAGCCCTGAAAGCTGTTGCTGGTCTTCACCTTCCCCTTGCAAACTATTCGCAGGCACAACAGCACTGAACATCTCCGCTTTCCCGGAGAAGGAACATCTCAAGGTGCTCACCCTCAGCAGAGACTCTTCCCGAAAAGGCAAATGTCCGGCCTCTTGTCCCACATGGAAGGGCGCAGTCCTGAAAGCTGTTGCTGTTCTTCACCTTCCCCATGCAGCCTATTCGCAGGCACAACAGGTATTGGCATCTGTGCTTGCCAAGAGAAGGAACATCTCATGGTGTGCATCCCTGCCGGAGCCTCTTCCCAAAAAGGCAAACGTCCAGTTCCTTGTCCCACACGGAAGGTGGCAGCCCTGAAAGCTGTTGCTGATCTTCACCTTCCCCGTGCAGCCTATTCACAGGAACAACAGGTCTTGGCAACAGTGCTTGCCAAGAGAAGAAACATCTCACAGTGCGCACCCTTGGCAGAGCCTGTTCCCGAAAAGGCAAACATCCGGCCCCTTCCTTCACACGGAAGGTGGCAGCCCTGAAAGCTGTTGCTGCTCTTCACCTTCCCCGTTCAGCCATTTAACAAGCACAACAGCACTGAGCATCTCTGCTTTCCCAAAGGAGTAACATCTCACGTTGTGCATCCTTGGCAGAGACTCTTCCTGGAAGGCAAACTTCCCACTCCTTGTCCCACACGGAAGGTGGCAGCCCTCAAAGATGTTGCTGCTCTTAACCTTCCCCGTGCAGCCAATTCACAGGCACAAAAGGTACTGGCATCTCTGCTTGCCAAAAAAAGGAACATCTCACAATGCGCAAGCCCGGAGGAGCCTGTTCCTGAAATGGCAAACGTCCAGCTCCTTGTCCCACAGTGAACGTGGCAGCCCGGAGAGCTGTTGCTGGTCTTAATCTTCCCCGTTCATCCAAGTCACAGGCACAACAGCACTGAGCATCTCTGCTTTCCCAGAGGAGGAACATCTCACGGTGCGCATCCCCGCCGGAGCCTCTTCAGGAAAGGCAAACTTCCGGCTCCTTGTTTCACACGGAAGGTGGCAGCCCTGAAAGCTGTTGCTGGTCTTCACTTTCCCCTTGCAGCCTATTCACACCACAACAACACTGAGCATCTCTGCTTTCCCAAAGAAGAAACATCTCACGGTGCGCATCCCCCCGGAGACTCTTCCCGAAAAGGCAAACGTCTGGCTCCTTGTCCCACAAGAAGGTGTCAGCCCTGAAAGCTGTTGCTGGTCTTCACCTTCCCCGTGCAGCCTATTCAGAGGCACAACAGGTATTGGCATCTGTGCTTGCCAAGAGAGGAATATCTCACAGTGCGCATCCCTGACGGAGCCTCTTCCATAAAAGTCAAACTTCCGGCTTCTTGTCCCACATGGAAGGTGGCACCCCTGAAAGCTGTTGCTGGTCTTCACCTACCCCTTGCAGCCTAATCACAGGCACAACACTGAGCATCCCTGCTTTCCCAGAGAAGGAACATCTCATGGTGTGCATCCTATACAGAGTCTCTTCCCAAAAAGACAAACGTCCGGCTCCTTGTCCCACACGTAAAGTGTCTGCCCTAAAAGTTGTTACTGGTCTTCACATTCCCCGTGCAGCCTATTCGCCAGTAAAACTGGTATTGGCATCTGAGCTTGCTGAGAGAAGGAACATCTCACGGTGCGGATCCTCGGCAGAGCCTCTTCCCGAAAAAACAAACCCCTGGCTTCTTGTCCCACACTGCAGTTGGCAGCTCGGAGAGCTGTTGCTGGTCTTCACTTTCCCCGTGCAGCCTATTCACAGGCACAACAGCACTGAGCATTTCTGCGTTCCCAGAGAAGAAACATCAAATGGTAATATTTCCTGTCGGAGCCTGTTCTTTAAAAAGCAAACGTCGGGCTCCTTGTCCCACATGGAAGGTGGCAACCCTGAAAGCTGTTGCTGGTCTTCACCTTCCCCGTGCAGCCTATTCACAGGCACAAAAGCATTGAGCATTTGTGCGTTCCCAGAGAAGGCACATCTCACGACGCGCATCCTCGGCAGAGCCTGTTCCTGAAAAGTCAAACGTCCGGCTCCTTGTCCCACACGGAAGATGGCAGACCTGAAAGCTGTTGCTGGTCTTCACCTTCCCCATGCAGCCTATTCACAGGCACAACACGTATTGGCATTTGTGCTTGCCAAGACAAGGAATATCTCACGGTGCGCATCCCCTCCTTTGCCTTTCCTGAAAAGGCAAATGTCCTGCTCCTTGTCCAACACGGAAGGTGACAGCCCTGAAAGTTGTTGCTGCTCTTCACTTTCCCCGTGCAGCCTATTCACAGGCACAACAGCACTGAGCATCTCTGCTTTCCCAGAGAAGGGACATCTCGAGGTGCACATCCTCAGCAGAACCTCTTCCAGAAAAGGCAAACATGCGGCTCCTTGTCCCACACGGAAGGTGGCAGCCCTGAAAGCTGTTGCCGGTCTTCACCTTCCCCGTGCAGCCTATTCACAAGAACAACAGGTCTTGGCAACAGTGCTTGCCAAGAGAAGGAACATCTCACGGTGCGCATCCTCGGCAGAGCCTCTTCCATAAAA
The DNA here is from genome assembly GCF_929443795.1 of Astur gentilis. Lineage (NCBI taxonomy): Eukaryota > Metazoa > Chordata > Aves > Accipitriformes > Accipitridae > Astur > Astur gentilis. The sequence goes on from NC_064914.1 coordinate 7,630,293, forward strand.
AGCAACCGTCCGGCTCCTTGTCCCACACGGAAGGTGGCAGCCCTGAAAGCTGTTGCTGTTCTTCACATTCCCCTTGCAGCCAATTCACAGGCACAACAGCACTGAGCATGTCTGCTTTCCCAAAGAAGGAACATCTCATGGTGCGCATCCTTGGCAGAGCCTCTTCCTGAAAGGCAAACACACGGCTCCTTGTCCCACACGGAAGGTGGCAGCCCTGAAAGCTGTTGCTGATGTTCACCTTCCCCGTGCAGCCTATTCACATGCACAATAGCACTGAGCATTTCTGCATTCCCAGAGAAGAAACATCTCATGGTGCTGTTTCCCGGCGGAGCCTGTTCCTGAAAAGGCAAACCTCCGTGTTCTTGTCCGACACGGAAGGTGTCAGCCCGGAATGCTTTTGCTAGTCGTTACCTTCCCCGTGCAGCCTATTCGCAGGCACAACAAGTTTTGGCATTTGTACTTCCCCAGAGAAGGAATATCTCACGGTGCGCATCCTCGGCAGAGCCTGTTCCCAAAAAGGCAAACGTCCAGCTCCTTGTCCCAAACGGACGGTGGCAGCCCTGAAAGCTGTTGCTGGTCTTCACCTTCCCCGTGCAGCCTAATCACAGGCACAACAGCACTGGGTATTTCTGCTTACACAAAGATGCAATCTCTCACAGTGCTCTTCCACAGTGGAGCCTATTCTCGAAAAGGCAAACGTCCGGCTCATTGTCCCACACGGAAGGTCGCAGTCCTGAAAGCTGTTGCTGGTCTTCACCTTCCCTGTGCATCCTATTCACAGGCACAACAGCATTAAGCTTTTCTGCATTCCCAGAGAAGGAACATCTCACGGTGCGATTGCCCGGGGAAGCCTGTTCCCAAAAAGGCAAACGTGCGGCTACTTGTCCCACACGGAAGGTGGCAGACCTGAAAGCTGTTGCTGGTCTTCACATTCCCCTTGCAGCCAATTCACAGGCACAACAGCACTGAGCATGTCTGCTTTCCCAAAGGTTGAACATCTCATGGTGCGCATCCTTGGCAGAGCCTCTTCCCGAAAGGCAAACACACGGCTCCTTGTCCCACACGGAAGGTGGCAGCCCTGAAAGCTGTTGCTGATGTTCACCTTCCCCGTGCAGCCTATTCACATGCACAATAGCACTGAGCATTTCTGCGTTCCCAGAGAAGAAACATCTCATGGTGCTGTTTCCCGGCGGAGCCTGTTCCTGAAAAGGCAAACCTCCGTGTTCTTGTCTGACACGGAAGGTGTCAGCCCGGAATGCTTTTGCCAGTCGTCACCTTCCCCGTGCAGCCTATTGGCAGGCACAACAAGTTTTGGCATTTGTACTTCCCCAGAGAAGGAATATCTCACGGTGCGCATCCTCGGCAGAGCCTGTTCCCAAAAAGGCAAACGTGCGGCTACTTGTCCCACACGGAAGGTGCAGCCGTGAAATGTGTTGCTGGTCTTCACCTTCCCCATGCAGCGCATTTGCAGGCACAACAGGTATTGGGATCTGTGCTATCCAAAAGAAGGAACATCTCACAATGTGCATCCCCGGCGGAGCCTGTTCCTGAAAATGCAATCATCCAGCTCCTTGACCCACACTGAAGGTCACAGCTGTCAAAGCTGTTGCTCGTCTTCACCTTCCCCACGCAGCCTATTCACAAGCAAAACAGGCATTGGCGTCTGTGCATGCTGAGAGAAGGAGCATTTCACGGTGCGCATCCTCAGCAGAGACTCTTCCCCAAAAGGGAAACGTCTGGCTCCCTGTCCCACATGGAAGGTGGCAGCCCTGAAAGCTGTTGCTGGTCTTCACCTTCCCCTTGCAAACTATTCGCAGGCACAACAGCACTGAACATCTCCGCTTTCCCGGAGAAGGAACATCTCAAGGTGCTCACCCTCAGCAGAGACTCTTCCCGAAAAGGCAAATGTCCGGCCTCTTGTCCCACATGGAAGGGCGCAGTCCTGAAAGCTGTTGCTGTTCTTCACCTTCCCCATGCAGCCTATTCGCAGGCACAACAGGTATTGGCATCTGTGCTTGCCAAGAGAAGGAACATCTCATGGTGTGCATCCCTGCCGGAGCCTCTTCCCAAAAAGGCAAACGTCCAGTTCCTTGTCCCACACGGAAGGTGGCAGCCCTGAAAGCTGTTGCTGATCTTCACCTTCCCCGTGCAGCCTATTCACAGGAACAACAGGTCTTGGCAACAGTGCTTGCCAAGAGAAGAAACATCTCACAGTGCGCACCCTTGGCAGAGCCTGTTCCCGAAAAGGCAAACATCCGGCCCCTTCCTTCACACGGAAGGTGGCAGCCCTGAAAGCTGTTGCTGCTCTTCACCTTCCCCGTTCAGCCATTTAACAAGCACAACAGCACTGAGCATCTCTGCTTTCCCAAAGGAGTAACATCTCACGTTGTGCATCCTTGGCAGAGACTCTTCCTGGAAGGCAAACTTCCCACTCCTTGTCCCACACGGAAGGTGGCAGCCCTCAAAGATGTTGCTGCTCTTAACCTTCCCCGTGCAGCCAATTCACAGGCACAAAAGGTACTGGCATCTCTGCTTGCCAAAAAAAGGAACATCTCACAATGCGCAAGCCCGGAGGAGCCTGTTCCTGAAATGGCAAACGTCCAGCTCCTTGTCCCACAGTGAACGTGGCAGCCCGGAGAGCTGTTGCTGGTCTTAATCTTCCCCGTTCATCCAAGTCACAGGCACAACAGCACTGAGCATCTCTGCTTTCCCAGAGGAGGAACATCTCACGGTGCGCATCCCCGCCGGAGCCTCTTCAGGAAAGGCAAACTTCCGGCTCCTTGTTTCACACGGAAGGTGGCAGCCCTGAAAGCTGTTGCTGGTCTTCACTTTCCCCTTGCAGCCTATTCACACCACAACAACACTGAGCATCTCTGCTTTCCCAAAGAAGAAACATCTCACGGTGCGCATCCCCCCGGAGACTCTTCCCGAAAAGGCAAACGTCTGGCTCCTTGTCCCACAAGAAGGTGTCAGCCCTGAAAGCTGTTGCTGGTCTTCACCTTCCCCGTGCAGCCTATTCAGAGGCACAACAGGTATTGGCATCTGTGCTTGCCAAGAGAGGAATATCTCACAGTGCGCATCCCTGACGGAGCCTCTTCCATAAAAGTCAAACTTCCGGCTTCTTGTCCCACATGGAAGGTGGCACCCCTGAAAGCTGTTGCTGGTCTTCACCTACCCCTTGCAGCCTAATCACAGGCACAACACTGAGCATCCCTGCTTTCCCAGAGAAGGAACATCTCATGGTGTGCATCCTATACAGAGTCTCTTCCCAAAAAGACAAACGTCCGGCTCCTTGTCCCACACGTAAAGTGTCTGCCCTAAAAGTTGTTACTGGTCTTCACATTCCCCGTGCAGCCTATTCGCCAGTAAAACTGGTATTGGCATCTGAGCTTGCTGAGAGAAGGAACATCTCACGGTGCGGATCCTCGGCAGAGCCTCTTCCCGAAAAAACAAACCCCTGGCTTCTTGTCCCACACTGCAGTTGGCAGCTCGGAGAGCTGTTGCTGGTCTTCACTTTCCCCGTGCAGCCTATTCACAGGCACAACAGCACTGAGCATTTCTGCGTTCCCAGAGAAGAAACATCAAATGGTAATATTTCCTGTCGGAGCCTGTTCTTTAAAAAGCAAACGTCGGGCTCCTTGTCCCACATGGAAGGTGGCAACCCTGAAAGCTGTTGCTGGTCTTCACCTTCCCCGTGCAGCCTATTCACAGGCACAAAAGCATTGAGCATTTGTGCGTTCCCAGAGAAGGCACATCTCACGACGCGCATCCTCGGCAGAGCCTGTTCCTGAAAAGTCAAACGTCCGGCTCCTTGTCCCACACGGAAGATGGCAGACCTGAAAGCTGTTGCTGGTCTTCACCTTCCCCATGCAGCCTATTCACAGGCACAACACGTATTGGCATTTGTGCTTGCCAAGACAAGGAATATCTCACGGTGCGCATCCCCTCCTTTGCCTTTCCTGAAAAGGCAAATGTCCTGCTCCTTGTCCAACACGGAAGGTGACAGCCCTGAAAGTTGTTGCTGCTCTTCACTTTCCCCGTGCAGCCTATTCACAGGCACAACAGCACTGAGCATCTCTGCTTTCCCAGAGAAGGGACATCTCGAGGTGCACATCCTCAGCAGAACCTCTTCCAGAAAAGGCAAACATGCGGCTCCTTGTCCCACACGGAAGGTGGCAGCCCTGAAAGCTGTTGCCGGTCTTCACCTTCCCCGTGCAGCCTATTCACAAGAACAACAGGTCTTGGCAACAGTGCTTGCCAAGAGAAGGAACATCTCACGGTGCGCATCCTCGGCAGAGCCTCTTCCATAAAAAGCAACCGTCCGGCTCCTTGTCCCACACGGAAGGTGGCAGCCCTGAAAGCTGTTGCTGTTCTTCACATTCCCCTTGCAGCCAATTCACAGGCACAACAGCACTGAGCATGTCTGCTTTCCCAAAGAAGGAACATCTCATGGTGCGCATCCTTGGCAGAGCCTCTTCCTGAAAGGCAAACACACGGCTCCTTGTCCCACACGGAAGGTGGCAGCCCTGAAAGCTGTTGCTGATGTTCACCTTCCCCGTGCAGCCTATTCACATGCACAATAGCACTGAGCATTTCTGCATTCCCAGAGAAGAAACATCTCATGGTGCTGTTTCCCGGCGGAGCCTGTTCCTGAAAAGGCAAACCTCCGTGTTCTTGTCCGACATGGAAGGTGTCAGCCCGGAATGCTTTTGCTAGTCGTTACCTTCCCCGTGCAGCCTATTCGCAGGCACAACAAGTTTTGGCATTTGTACTTCCCCAGAGAAGGAATATCTCACGGTGCGCATCCTCGGCAGAGCCTGTTCCCAAAAAGGCAAACGTCCAGCTCCTTGTCCCAAACGGACGGTGGCAGCCCTGAAAGCTGTTGCTGGTCTTCACCTTCCCCGTGCAGCCTAATCACAGGCACAACAGCACTGGGTATTTCTGCTTACACAAAGATGCAATCTCTCACAGTGCTCTTCCACAGTGGAGCCTATTCTCGAAAAGGCAAACGTCCGGCTCATTGTCCCACACGGAAGGTCGCAGTCCTGAAAGCTGTTGCTGGTCTTCACCTTCCCTGTGCATCCTATTCACAGGCACAACAGCATTAAGCTTTTCTGCATTCCCAGAGAAGGAACATCTCACGGTGCGATTGCCCGGGGAAGCCTGTTCCCAAAAAGGCAAACGTGCGGCTACTTGTCCCACACGGAAGGTGGCAGACCTGAAAGCTGTTGCTGGTCTTCACATTCCCCTTGCAGCCAATTCACAGGCACAACAGCACTGAGCATGTCTGCTTTCCCAAAGGTTGAACATCTCATGGTGCGCATCCTTGGCAGAGCCTCTTCCCGAAAGGCAAACACACGGCTCCTTGTCCCACACGGAAGGTGGCAGCCCTGAAAGCTGTTGCTGATGTTCACCTTCCCCGTGCAGCCTATTCACATGCACAATAGCACTGAGCATTTCTGCGTTCCCAGAGAAGAAACATCTCATGGTGCTGTTTCCCGGCGGAGCCTGTTCCTGAAAAGGCAAACCTCCGTGTTCTTGTCTGACACGGAAGGTGTCAGCCCGGAATGCTTTTGCCAGTCGTCACCTTCCCCGTGCAGCCTATTGGCAGGCACAACAAGTTTTGGCATTTGTACTTCCCCAGAGAAGGAATATCTCACGGTGCGCATCCTCGGCAGAGCCTGTTCCCAAAAAGGCAAACGTGCGGCTACTTGTCCCACACGGAAGGTGCAGCCGTGAAATGTGTTGCTGGTCTTCACCTTCCCCATGCAGCGCATTTGCAGGCACAACAGGTATTGGGATCTGTGCTATCCAAAAGAAGGAACATCTCACAATGTGCATCCCCGGCGGAGCCTGTTCCTGAAAATGCAATCATCCAGCTCCTTGACCCACACTGAAGGTCACAGCTGTCAAAGCTGTTGCTCGTCTTCACCTTCCCCACGCAGCCTATTCACAAGCAAAACAGGCATTGGCGTCTGTGCATGCTGAGAGAAGGAGCATTTCACGGTGCGCATCCTCAGCAGAGACTCTTCCCCAAAAGGGAAACGTCTGGCTCCCTGTCCCACATGGAAGGTGGCAGCCCTGAAAGCTGTTGCTGGTCTTCACCTTCCCCTTGCAAACTATTCGCAGGCACAACAGCACTGAACATCTCCGCTTTCCCGGAGAAGGAACATCTCAAGGTGCTCACCCTCAGCAGAGACTCTTCCCGAAAAGGCAAATGTCCGGCCTCTTGTCCCACATGGAAGGGCGCAGTCCTGAAAGCTGTTGCTGTTCTTCACCTTCCCCATGCAGCCTATTCGCAGGCACAACAGGTATTGGCATCTGTGCTTGCCAAGAGAAGGAACATCTCATGGTGTGCATCCCTGCCGGAGCCTCTTCCCAAAAAGGCAAACGTCCAGTTCCTTGTCCCACACGGAAGATGGCAGACCTGAAAGCTGTTGCTGGTCTTCACCTTCCCCATGCAGCCTATTCACAGGCACAACACGTATTGGCATTTGTGCTTGCCAAGACAAGGAATATCTCACGGTGCGCATCCCCTCCTTTGCCTTTCCTGAAAAGGCAAATGTCCTGCTCCTTGTCCAACACGGAAGGTGACAGCCCTGAAAGTTGTTGCTGCTCTTCACTTTCCCCGTGCAGCCTATTCACAGGCACAACAGCACTGAGCATCTCTGCTTTCCCAGAGAAGGAACATCTCGAGGTGCACATCCTCAGCAGAACCTCTTCCAGAAAAGGCAAACATGCGGCTCCTTGTCCCACAAGGAAGGTGGCAGCCCTGAAAGCTGTTGCCGGTCTTCACCTTCCCCGTGCAGCCTATTCACAAGAACAACAGGTCTTGGCAACAGTGCTTGCCAAGAGAAGGAACATCTCACGGTGCGCATCCTCGGCAGAGCCTCTTCCATAAAAAGCAACCGTCCGGCTCCTTGTCCCACACGGAAGGTGGCAGCCCTGAAAGCTGTTGCTGTTCTTCACATTCCCCTTGCAGCCAATTCACAGGCACAACAGCACTGAGCATGTCTGCTTTCCCAAAGAAGGAACATCTCATGGTGCGCATCCTTGGCAGAGCCTCTTCCTGAAAGGCAAACACACGGCTCCTTGTCCCACACGGAAGGTGGCAGCCCTGAAAGCTGTTGCTGATGTTCACCTTCCCCGTGCAGCCTATTCACATGCACAATAGCACTGAGCATTTCTGCATTCCCAGAGAAGAAACATCTCATGGTGCTGTTTCCCGGCGGAGCCTGTTCCTGAAAAGGCAAACCTCCGTGTTCTTGTCCGACACGGAAGGTGTCAGCCCGGAATGCTTTTGCTAGTCGTCACCTTCCCCGTGCAGCCTATTCGCAGGCACAACAAGTTTTGGCATTTGTACTTCCCCAGAGAAGGAATATCTCACGGTGCGCATCCTCGGCAGAGCCTGTTCCCAAAAAGGCAAACGTCCAGCTCCTTGTCCCAAACGGACGGTGGCAGCCCTGAAAGCTGTTGCTGGTCTTCACCTTCCCCGTGCAGCCTAATCACAGGCACAACAGCACTGGGTATTTCTGCTTACACAAAGATGCAATCTCTCACAGTGCTCTTCCACAGTGGAGCCTATTCTCGAAAAGGCAAACGTCCGGCTCATTGTCCCACACGGAAGGTCGCAGTCCTGAAAGCTGTTGCTGGTCTTCACCTTCCCTGTGCATCCTATTCACAGGCACAACAGCATTAAGCTTTTCTGCATTCCCAGAGAAGGAACATCTCACGGTGCGATTGCCCGGGGAAGCCTGTTCCCAAAAAGGCAAACGTGCGGCTACTTGTCCCACACGGAAGGTGGCAGACCTGAAAGCTGTTGCTGGTCTTCACATTCCCCTTGCAGCCAATTCACAGGCACAACAGCACTGAGCATGTCTGCTTTCCCAAAGGTTGAACATCTCATGGTGCGCATCCTTGGCAGAGCCTCTTCCCGAAAGGCAAACACACGGCTCCTTGTCCCACACGGAAGGTGGCAGCCCTGAAAGCTGTTGCTGATGTTCACCTTCCCCGTGCAGCCTATTCACATGCACAATAGCACTGAGCATTTCTGCGTTCCCAGAGAAGAAACATCTCATGGTGCTGTTTCCCGGCGGAGCCTGTTCCTGAAAAGGCAAACCTCCGTGTTCTTGTCTGACACGGAAGGTGTCAGCCCGGAATGCTTTTGCCAGTCGTCACCTTCCCCGTGCAGCCTATTGGCAGGCACAACAAGTTTTGGCATTTGTACTTCCCCAGAGAAGGAATATCTCACGGTGCGCATCCTCGGCAGAGCCTGTTCCCAAAAAGGCAAACGTGCGGCTACTTGTCCCACACGGAAGGTGCAGCCGTGAAATGTGTTGCTGGTCTTCACCTTCCCCATGCAGCGCATTTGCAGGCACAACAGGTATTGGGATCTGTGCTTTCCAAAAGAAGGAACATCTCACAATGTGCATCCCCGGCGGAGCCTGTTCCTGAAAATGCAATCATCCAGCTCCTTGACCCACACTGAAGGTCGCAGCTGTCAAAGCTGTTGCTCGTCTTCACCTTCCCCACGCAGCCTATTCACAAGCAAAACAGGCATTGGCGTCTGTGCATGCTGAGAGAAGGAGCATTTCACGGTGCGCATCCTCAGCAGAGACTCTTCCCCAAAAGGGAAACGTCTGGCTCCTTGTCCCACATGGAAGGTGGCAGCCCTGAAAGCTGTTGCTGGTCTTCACCTTCCCCTTGCAAACTATTCGCAGGCACAACAGCACTGAACATCTCCGCTTTCCCGGAGAAGGAACATCTCAAGGTGCTCACCCTCAGCAGAGACTCTTCCCGAAAAGGCAAATGTCCGGCCTCTTGTCCCACATGGAAGGGCGCAGTCCTGAAAGCTGTTGCTGTTCTTCACCTTCCCCATGCAGCCTATTCGCAGGCACAACAGGTATTGGCATCTGTGCTTGCCAAGAGAAGGAACATCTCATGGTGTGCATCCCTGCCGGAGCCTCTTCCCAAAAAGGCAAACGTCCAGTTCCTTGTCCCACACGGAAGGTGGCAGCCCTGAAAGCTGTTGCTGATCTTCACCTTCCCCGTGCAGCCTATTCACAGGAACAACAGGTCTTGGCAACAGTGCTTGCAAAGAGAAGAAACATCTCACAGTGCGCACCCTTGGCAGAGCCTGTTCCCGAAAAGGCAAACATCCAGCCCCTTGCTTCACACGGAAGGTGGCAGCCCTGAAAGCTGTTGCTGCTCTTCACCTTCCCCGTTCAGCCATTTAACAAGCACAACAGCACTGAGCATCTCTGCTTTCCCAAAGGAGTAACATCTCATGTTGTGCATCCTTGGCAGAGACTCTTCCTGGAAGGCAAACTTCCCACTCCTTGTCCCACACGGAAGGTGGCAGCCCTCAAAGATGTTGCTGCTCTTAACCTTCCCCGTGCAGCCAATTCACAGGCACAAAAGGTACTGGCATCTCTGCTTGCCAAAAAAAGGAACATCTCACAATGCGCAAGCCCGGAGGAGCCTGTTCCTGAAATGGCAAACGTCCAGCTCCTTGTCCCACAGTGAACGTGGCAGCCCGGAGAGCTGTTGCTGGTCTTAATCTTCCCCGTTCATCCAAGTCACAGGCACAACGGCACTGAGCATCTCTGCTTTCCCAGAGGAGGAACATCTCACGGTGCGCATCCCCGCCGGAGCCTCTTCAGGAAAGACAAACTTCCGGCTCCTTGTTTCACACGGAAGGTGGCAGCCCTGAAAGCTGTTGCTGGTCTTCACTTTCCCCTTGCAGCCTATTCACACCACAACAACACTGAGCATCTCTGCTTTCCCAAAGAAGAAACATCTCACGGTGCGCATCCCCCCGGAGACTCTTCCCGAAAAGGCAAACGTCTGGCTCCTTGTCCCACAAGAAGGTGTCAGCCCTGAAAGCTGTTGCTGGTCTTCACCTTCCCCGTGCAGCCTATTCAGAGGCACAACAGGTATTGGCATCTGTGCTTGCCAAGAGAGGAATATCTCACAGTGCGCATCCCCGACGGAGCCTCTTCCATAAAAGTCAAACGTCCGGCTCCTTGTCCCACATGGAAGGTGGCACCCCTGAAAGCTGTTGCTGGTCTTCACCTACCCCTTGCAGCCTAATCACAGGCACAACAGCACTAAGCATCTCTGCTTTCCCAGAGAAGGAACATCTCATGGTGTGCATCCTATACAGAGTCTCTTCCCAAAAAGACAAACGTCCGGCTCCTTGTCCCACACGTAAAGTGTCTGCCCTAAAAGTTGTTACTGGTCTTCACATTCCCCGTGCAGCCTATTCGCCAGTAAAACTGGTATTGGCATCTGAGCTTGCTGAGAGAAGGAACATCTCACAGTGCGGATCCTCGGCAGAGCCTCTTCCCGAAAAAACAAACCCCTGGCTTCTTGTCCCACACTGCAGTTGGCAGCTCGGAGAGCTGTTGCTGGTCTTCACTTTCCCCGTGCAGCCTATTCACAGGCACAACAGCACTGAGCATTTCTGCGTTCCCAGAGAAGAAACATCAAATGGTAATATTTCCTGTCGGAGCCTGTTCTTTAAAAAGCAAACGTCGGGCTCCTTGTCCCACATGGAAGGTGGCAACCCTGAAAGCTGTTGCTGGTCTTCACCTTCCCCGTGCAGCCTATTCACAGGCACAAAAGCATTGAGCATTTGTGCGTTCCCAGAGAAGGCACATCTCACGACGCGCATCCTCGGCAGAGCCTGTTCCTGAAAAGTCAAACGTCCGGCTCCTTGTCCCACACGGAAGATGGCAGACCTGAAAGCTGTTGCTGGTCTTCACCTTCCCCATGCAGCCTATTCACAGGCACAACACGTATTGGCATTTGTGCTTGCCAAGACAAGGAATATCTCACGGTGCGCATCCCCTCCTTTGCCTTTCCTGAAAAGGCAAATGTCCTGCTCCTTGTCCAACACGGAAGGTGACAGCCCTGAAAGTTGTTGCTGCTCTTCACTTTCCCCGTGCAGCCTATTCACAGGCACAACAGCACTGAGCATCTCTGCTTTCCCAGAGAAGGAACATCTCGAGGTGCACATCCTCAGCAGAACCTCTTCCAGAAAAGGCAAACATGCGGCTCCTTGTCCCACAAGGAAGGTGGCAGCCCTGAAAGCTGTTGCCGGTCTTCACCTTCCCCGTGCAGCCTATTCACAAGAACAACAGGTCTTGGCAACAGTGCTTGCCAAGAGAAGGAACATCTCACGGTGCGCATCCTCGGCAGAGCCTCTTCCATAAAAAGCAACCGTCCGGCTCCTTGTCCCACACGGAAGGTGGCAGCCCTGAAAGCTGTTGCTGTTCTTCACATTCCCCTTGCAGCCAATTCACAGGCACAACAGCACTGAGCATGTCTGCTTTCCCAAAGAAGGAACATCTCATGGTGCGCATCCTTGGCAGAGCCTCTTCCTGAAAGGCAAACACACGGCTCCTTGTCCCACACGGAAGGTGGCAGCCCTGAAAGCTGTTGCTGATGTTCACCTTCCCCGTGCAGCCTATTCACATGCACAATAGCACTGAGCATTTCTGCATTCCCAGAGAAGAAACATCTCATGGTGCTGTTTCCCGGCGGAGCCTGTTCCTGAAAAGGCAAACCTCCGTGTTCTTGTCCGACACGGAAGGTGTCAGCCCGGAATGCTTTTGCTAGTCGTCACCTTCCCCGTGCAGCCTATTCGCAGGCACAACAAGTTTTGGCATTTGTACTTCCCCAGAGAAGGAATATCTCACGGTGCGCATCCTCGGCAGAGCCTGTTCCCAAAAAGGCAAACGTCCAGCTCCTTGTCCCAAACGGACGGTGGCAGCCCTGAAAGCTGTTGCTGGTCTTCACCTTCCCCGTGCAGCCTAATCACAGGCACAACAGCACTGGGTATTTCTGCTTACACAAAGATGCAATCTCTCACAGTGCTCTTCCACAGTGGAGCCTATTCTCGAAAAGGCAAACGTCCGGCTCATTGTCCCACACGGAAGGTCGCAGTCCTGAAAGCTGTTGCTGGTCTTCACCTTCCCTGTGCATCCTATTCACAGGCACAACAGCATTAAGCTTTTCTGCATTCCCAGAGAAGGAACATCTCACGGTGCGATTGCCCGGGGAAGCCTGTTCCCAAAAAGGCAAACGTGCGGCTACTTGTCCCACACGGAAGGTGGCAGACCTGAAAGCTGTTGCTGGTCTTCACATTCCCCTTGCAGCCAATTCACAGGCACAACAGCACTGAGCATGTCTGCTTTCCCAAAGGTTGAACATCTCATGGTGCGCATCCTTGGCAGAGCCTCTTCCCGAAAGGCAAACACACGGCTCCTTGTCCCACACGGAAGGTGGCAGCCCTGAAAGCTGTTGCTGATGTTCACCTTCCCCGTGCAGCCTATTCACATGCACAATAGCACTGAGCATTTCTGCGTTCCCAGAGAAGAAACATCTCATGGTGCTGTTTCCCGGCGGAGCCTGTTCCTGAAAAGGCAAACCTCCGTGTTCTTGTCTGACACGGAAGGTGTCAGCCCGGAATGCTTTTGCCAGTCGTCACCTTCCCCGTGCAGCCTATTGGCAGGCACAACAAGTTTTGGCATTTGTACTTCCCCAGAGAAGGAATATCTCACGGTGCGCATCCTCGGCAGAGCCTGTTCCCAAAAAGGCAAACGTGCGGCTACTTGTCCCACACGGAAGGTGCAGCCGTGAAATGTGTTGCTGGTCTTCACCTTCCCCATGCAGCGCATTTGCAGGCACAACAGGTATTGGGATCTGTGCTTTCCAAAAGAAGGAACATCTCACAATGTGCATCCCCGGCGGAGCCTGTTCCTGAAAATGCAATCATCCAGCTCCTTGACCCACACTGAAGGTCACAGCTGTCAAAGCTGTTGCTCGTCTTCACCTTCCCCACGCAGCCTATTCACAAGCAAAACAGGCATTGGCGTCTGTGCATGCTGAGAGAAGGAGCATTTCACGGTGCGCATCCTCAGCAGAGACTCTTCCCCAAAAGGGAAACGTCTGGCTCCTTGTCCCACATGGAAGGTGGCAGCCCTGAAAGCTGTTGCTGGTCTTCACCTTCCCCTTGCAAACTATTCGCAGGCACAACAGCACTGAACATCTCCGCTTTCCCGGAGAAGGAACATCTCAAGGTGCTCACCCTCAGCAGAGACTCTTCCCGAAAAGGCAAATGTCCGGCCTCTTGTCCCACATGGAAGGGCGCAGTCCTGAAAGCTGTTGCTGTTCTTCACCTTCCCCATGCAGCCTATTCGCAGGCACAACAGGTATTGGCATCTGTGCTTGCCAAGAGAAGGAACATCTCATGGTGTGCATCCCTGCCGGAGCCTCTTCCCAAAAAGGCAAACGTCCAGTTCCTTGTCCCACACGGAAGGTGGCAGCCCTGAAAGCTGTTGCTGATCTTCACCTTCCCCGTGCAGCCTATTCACAGGAACAACAGGTCTTGGCAACAGTGCTTGCAAAGAGAAGAAACATCTCACAGTGCGCACCCTTGGCAGAGCCTGTTCCCGAAAAGGCAAACATCCGGCCCCTTCCTTCACACGGAAGGTGGCAGCCCTGAAAGCTGTTGCTGCTCTTCACCTTCCCCGTTCAGCCATTTAACAAGCACAACAGCACTGAGCATCTCTGCTTTCCCAAAGGAGTAACATCTCACGTTGTGCATCCTTGGCAGAGACTCTTCCTGGAAGGCAAACTTCCCACTCCTTGTCCCAAACGGAAGGTGGCAGCCCTCAAAGATGTTGCTGCTCTTAACCTTCCCCGTGCAGCCAATTCACAGGCACAAAAGGTACTGGCATCTCTGCTTGCCAAAAAAAGGAACATCTCACAATGCGCAAGCCCGGAGGAGCCTGTTCCTGAAATGGCAAACGTCCAGCTCCTTGTCCCACAGTGAACGTGGCAGCCCGGAGAGATGTTGCTGGTCTTAATCTTCCCCGTTCATCCAAGTCACAGGCACAACAGCACTGAGCATCTCTGCTTTCCCAGAGGAGGAACATCTCACGGTGCGCATCCCCGCCGGAGCCTCTTCAGGAAAGGCAAACTTCCGGCTCCTTGTTTCACACGGAAGGTGGCAGCCCTGAAAGCTGTTGCTGGTCTTCACTTTCCCCTTGCAGCCTATTCACACCACAACAACACTGAGCATCTCTGCTTTCCCAAAGAAGAAACATCTCACGGTGCGCATCCCCCCGGAGACTCTTCCCGAAAAGGCAAACGTCTGGCTCCTTGTCCCACAAGAAGGTGTCAGCCCTGAAAGCTGTTGCTGGTCTTCACCTTCCCCGTGCAGCCTATTCAGAGGCACAACAGGTATTGGCATCTGTGCTTGCCAAGAGAGGAATATCTCACAGTGCGCATCCCTGACGGAGCCTCTTCCATAAAAGTCAAACGTCCGGCTCCTTGTCCCACATGGAAGGTGGCACCCCTGAAAGCTGTTGCTGGTCTTCACCTACCCCTTGCAGCCTAATCACAGGCACAACACTGAGCATCCCTGCTTTCCCAGAGAAGGAACATCTCATGGTGTGCATCCTTTACAGAGTCTCTTCCCAAAAAGACAAACGTCCGGCTTCTTGTCCCACACGTAAAGTGTCTGCCCTAAAAGTTGTTACTGGTCTTCACATTCCCCGTGCAGCCTATTCGCCAGTAAAACTGGTATTGGCATCTGAGCTTGCTGAGAGAAGGAACATCTCACGGTGCGGATCCTCGGCAGAGCCTCTTCCCGAAAAAACAAACCCCTGGCTTATTGTCCCACACTGCAGTTGGCAGCTCGGAGAGCTGTTGCTGGTCTTCACTTTCCCCGTGCAGCCTATTCACAGGCACAACAGCACTGAGCATTTCTGCGTTCCCAGAGAAGAAACATCAAATGGTAATATTTCCTGTCGGAGCCTGTTCTTTAAAAAGCAAACGTCGGGCTCCTTGTCCCACATGGAAGGTGGCAACCCTGAAAGCTGTTGCTGGTCTTCACCTTCCCCGTGCAGCCTATTCACAGGCACAAAAGCATTGAGCATTTGTGCGTTCCCAGAGAAGGAACATCTCACGACGCGCATCCTCGGCAGAGCCTGTTCCTGAAAAGTCAAACGTCCGGCTCCTTGTCCCACACGGAAGATGGCAGACCTGAAAGCTGTTGCTGGTCTTCACCTTCCCCATGCAGCCTATTCACAGGCACAACACGTATTGGCATTTGTGCTTGCCAAGACAAGGAATATCTCACGGTGCGCATCCCCTCCTTTGCCTTTCCTGAAAAGGCAAATGTCCTGCTCCTTGTCCAACACGGAAGGTGACAGCCCTGAAAGTTGTTGCTGCTCTTCACTTTCCCCGTGCAGCCTATTCACAGGCACAACAGCACTGAGCATCTCTGCTTTCCCAGAGAAGGAACATCTCGAGGTGCACATCCTCAGCAGAACCTCTTCCAGAAAAGGCAAACATGCGGCTCCTTGTCCCACAAGGAAGGTGGCAGCCCTGAAAGCTGTTGCCGGTCTTCACCTTCCCCGTGCAGCCTATTCACAAGAACAACAGGTCTTGGCAACAGTGCTTGCCAAGAGAAGGAACATCTCACGGTGCGCATCCTCGGCAGAGCCTCTTCCATAAAAAGCAACCGTCCGGCTCCTTGTCCCACACGGAAGGTGGCAGCCCTGAAAGCTGTTGCTGTTCTTCACATTCCCCTTGCAGCCAATTCACAGGCACAACAGCACTGAGCATGTCTGCTTTCCCAAAGAAGGAACATCTCATGGTGCGCATCCTTGGCAGAGCCTCTTCCTGAAAGGCAAACACACGGCTCCTTGTCCCACACGGAAGGTGGCAGCCCTGAAAGCTGTTGCTGATGTTCACCTTCCCCGTGCAGCCTATTCACATGCACAATAGCACTGAGCATTTCTGCATTCCCAGAGAAGAAACATCTCATGGTGCTGTTTCCCGGCTGAGCCTGTTCCTGAAAAGGCAAACCTCCGTGTTCTTGTCCGACACGGAAGGTGTCAGCCCGGAATGCTTTTGCTAGTCGTCACCTTCCCCGTGCAGCCTATTGGCAGGCACAACAAGTTTTGGCATTTGTACTTCCCCAGAGAAGGAATATCTCACGGTGCGCATCCTCGGCAGAGCCTGTTCCCAAAAAGGCAAACGTCCAGTTCCTTGTCCCACACGGAAGGTGGCAGCCCTGAAAGCTGTTGCTGATCTTCACCTTCCCCGTGCAGCCTATTCACAGGAACAACAGGTCTTGGCAACAGTGCTTGCAAAGAGAAGAAACATCTCACAGTGCGCACCCTTGGCAGAGCCTGTTCCCGAAAAGGCAAACATCCGGCCCCTTCCTTCACACGGAAGGTGGCAGCCCTGAAAGCTGTTGCTGCTCTTCACCTTCCCCGTTCAGCCATTTAACAAGCACAACAGCACTGAGCATCTCTGCTTTCCCAAAGGAGTAACATCTCACGTTGTGCATCCTTGGCAGAGACTCTTCCTGGAAGGCAAACTTCCCACTCCTTGTCCCACACGGAAGGTGGCAGCCCTCAAAGATGTTGCTGCTCTTAACCTTCCCCGTGCAGCCAATTCACAGGCACAAAAGGTACTGGCATCTCTGCTTGCCAAAAAAAGGAACATCTCACAATGCGCAAGCCCGGAGGAGCCTGTTCCTGAAATGGCAAACGTCCAGCTCCTTGTCCCACAGTGAACGTGGCAGCCCGGAGAGCTGTTGCTGGTCTTAATCTTCCCCGTTCATCCAAGTCACAGGCACAACAGCACTGAGCATCTCTGCTTTCCCAGAGGAGGAACATCTCACGGTGCGCATCCCCGCCGGAGCCTCTTCAGGAAAGGCAAACTTCCGGCTCCTTGTTTCACACGGAAGGTGGCAGCCCTGAAAGCTGTTGCTGGTCTTCACTTTCCCCTTGCAGCCTATTCACACCACAACAACACTGAGCATCTCTGCTTTCCCAAAGAAGAAACATCTCACGGTGCGCATCCCCCCGGAGACTCTTCCCGAAAAGGCAAACGTCTGGCTCCTTGTCCCACAAGAAGGTGTCAGCCCTGAAAGCTGTTGCTGGTCTTCACCTTCCCCGTGCAGCCTATTCAGAGGCACAACAGGTATTGGCATCTGTGCTTGCCAAGAGAGGAATATCTCACAGTGCGCATCCCTGACGGAGCCTCTTCCATAAAAGTCAAACTTCCGGCTCCTTGTCCCACATGGAAGGTGGCACCCCTGAAAGCTGTTGCTGGTCTTCACCTACCCCTTGCAGCCTAATCACAGGCACAACACTGAGCATCCCTGCTTTCCCAGAGAAGGAACATCTCATGGTGTGCATCCTTTACAGAGTCTCTTCCCAAAAAGACAAACGTCCGGCTTCTTGTCCCACACGTAAAGTGTCTGCCCTAAAAGTTGTTACTGGTCTTCACATTCCCCGTGCAGCCTATTCGCCAGTAAAACTGGTATTGGCATCTGAGCTTGCTGAGAGAAGGAACATCTCACGGTGCGGATCCTCGGCAGAGCCTCTTCCCGAAAAAACAAACCCCTGGCTTCTTGTCCCACACTGCAGTTGGCAGCTCGGAGAGCTGTTGCTGGTCTTCACTTTCCCCGTGCAGCCTATTCACAGGCACAACAGCACTGAGCATTTCTGCGTTCCCAGAGAAGAAACATCAAATGGTACTATTTCCTGTCGGAGCCTGTTCTTTAAAAAGCAAACGTCGGGCTCCTTGTCCCACATGGAAGGTGGCAACCCTGAAAGCTGTTGCTGGTCTTCACCTTCCCCGTGCAGCCTATTCACAGGCACAAAAGCATTGAGCATTTGTGCGTTCCCAGAGAAGGAACATCTCACGACGCGCATCCTCGGCAGAGCCTGTTCCTGAAAAGTCAAACGTCCGGCTCCTTGTCCCACACGGAAGATGGCAGACCTGAAAGCTGTTGCTGGTCTTCACCTTCCCCATGCAGCCTATTCACAGGCACAACACGTATTGGCATTTGTGCTTGCCAAGACAAGGAATATCTCACGGTGCGCATCCCCTCCTTTGCCTTTCCTGAAAAGGCAAATGTCCTGCTCCTTGTCCAACACGGAAGGTGACAGCCCTGAAAGTTGTTGCTGCTCTTCACTTTCCCCGTGCAGCCTATTCACAGGCACAACAGCACTGAGCATCTCTGCTTTCCCAGAGAAGGAACATCTCGAGGTGCACATCCTCAGCAGAACCTCTTCCAGAAAAGGCAAACATGCGGCTCCTTGTCCCACAAGGAAGGTGGCAGCCCTGAAAGCTGTTGCCGGTCTTCACCTTCCCCGTGCAGCCTATTCACAAGAACAACAGGTCTTGGCAACAGTGCTTGCCAAGAGAAGGAACATCTCACGGTGCGCATCCTCGGCAGAGCCTCTTCCATAAAAAGCAACCGTCCGGCTCCTTGTCCCACACGGAAGGTGGCAGCCCTGAAAGCTGTTGCTGTTCTTCACATTCCCCTTGCAGCCAATTCACAGGCACAACAGCACTGAGCATGTCTGCTTTCCCAAAGAAGGAACATCTCATGGTGCGCATCCTTGGCAGAGCCTCTTCCTGAAAGGCAAACACACGGCTCCTTGTCCCACACGGAAGGTGGCAGCCCTGAAAGCTGTTGCTGATGTTCACCTTCCCCGTGCAGCCTATTCACATGCACAATAGCACTGAGCATTTCTGCATTCCCAGAGAAGAAACATCTCATGGTGCTGTTTCCCGGCTGAGCCTGTTCCTGAAAAGGCAAACCTCCGTGTTCTTGTCCGACACGGAAGGTGTCAGCCCGGAATGCTTTTGCTAGTCGTCACCTTCCCCGTGCAGCCTATTCGCAGGCACAACAAGTTTTGGCATTTGTACTTCCCCAGAGAAGGAATATCTCACGGTGCGCATCCTCGGCAGAGCCTGTTCCCAAAAAGGCAAACGTCCAGCTCCTTGTCCCAAACGGACGGTGGCAGCCCTGAAAGCTGTTGCTGGTCTTCACCTTCCCCGTGCAGCCTAATCACAGGCACAACAGCACTGGGTATTTCTGCTTACACAAAGATGCAATCTCTCACAGTGCTCTTCCACAGTGGAGCCTATTCTCGAAAAGGCAAACGTCCGGCTCATTGTCCCACACGGAAGGTCGCAGTCCTGAAAGCTGTTGCTGGTCTTCACCTTCCCTGTGCATCCTATTCACAGGCACAACAGCATTAAGCTTTTCTGCATTCCCAGAGAAGGAACATCTCACGGTGCGATTGCCCGGGGAAGCCTGTTCCCAAAAAGGCAAACGTGCGGCTACTTGTCCCACACGGAAGGTGGCAGACCTGAAAGCTGTTGCTGGTCTTCACATTCCCCTTGCAGCCAATTCACAGGCACAACAGCACTGAGCATGTCTGCTTTCCCAAAGGTTGAACATCTCATGGTGCGCATCCTTGGCAGAGCCTCTTCCCGAAAGGCAAACACACGGCTCCTTGTCCCACACGGAAGGTGGCAGCCCTGAAAGCTGTTGCTGATGTTCACCTTCCCCGTGCAGCCTATTCACATGCACAATAGCACTGAGCATTTCTGCGTTCCCAGAGAAGAAACATCTCATGGTGCTGTTTCCCGGCGGAGCCTGTTCCTGAAAAGGCAAACCTCCGTGTTCTTGTCTGACACGGAAGGTGTCAGCCCGGAATGCTTTTGCCAGTCGTCACCTTCCCCGTGCAGCCTATTGGCAGGCACAACAAGTTTTGGCATTTGTACTTCCCCAGAGAAGGAATATCTCACGGTGCGCATCCTCGGCAGAGCCTGTTCCCAAAAAGGCAAACGTGCGGCTACTTGTCCCACACGGAAGGTGCAGCCGTGAAATGTGTTGCTGGTCTTCACCTTCCCCATGCAGCGCATTTGCAGGCACAACAGGTATTGGGATCTGTGCTTTCCAAAAGAAGGAACATCTCACAATGTGCATCCCCGGCGGAGCCTGTTCCTGAAAATGCAATCATCCAGCTCCTTGACCCACACTGAAGGTCGCAGCTGTCAAAGCTGTTGCTCGTCTTCACCTTCCCCACGCAGCCTATTCACAAGCAAAACAGGCATTGGCGTCTGTGCATGCTGAGAGAAGGAGCATTTCACGGTGCGCATCCTCAGCAGAGACTCTTCCCCAAAAGGGAAACGTCTGGCTCCTTGTCCCACATGGAAGGTGGCAGCCCTGAAAGCTGTTGCTGGTCTTCACCTTCCCCTTGCAAACTATTCGCAGGCACAACAGCACTGAACATCTCCGCTTTCCCGGAGAAGGAACATCTCAAGGTGCTCACCCTCAGCAGAGACTCTTCCCGAAAAGGCAAATGTCCGGCCTCTTGTCCCACATGGAAGGGCGCAGTCCTGAAAGCTGTTGCTGTTCTTCACCTTCCCCATGCAGCCTATTCGCAGGCACAACAGGTATTGGCATCTGTGCTTGCCAAGAGAAGGAACATCTCATGGTGTGCATCCCTGCCGGAGCCTCTTCCCAAAAAGGCAAACGTCCAGTTCCTTGTCCCACACGGAAGGTGGCAGCCCTGAAAGCTGTTGCTGATCTTCACCTTCCCCGTGCAGCCTATTCACAGGAACAACAGGTCTTGGCAACAGTGCTTGCCAAGAGAAGAAACATCTCACAGTGCGCACCCTTGGCAGAGCCTGTTCCCGAAAAGGCAAACATCCGGCCCCTTCCTTCACACGGAAGGTGGCAGCCCTGAAAGCTGTTGCTGCTCTTCACCTTCCCCGTTCAGCCATTTAACAAGCACAACAGCACTGAGCATCTCTGCTTTCCCAAAGGAGTAACATCTCACGTTGTGCATCCTTGGCAGAGACTCTTCCTGGAAGGCAAACTTCCCACTCCTTGTCCCACACGGAAGGTGGCAGCCCTCAAAGATGTTGCTGCTCTTAACCTTCCCCGTGCAGCCAATTCACAGGCACAAAAGGTACTGGCATCTCTGCTTGCCAAAAAAAGGAACATCTCACAATGCGCAAGCCCGGAGGAGCCTGTTCCTGAAATGGCAAACGTCCAGCTCCTTGTCCCACAGTGAACGTGGCAGCCCGGAGAGCTGTTGCTGGTCTTAATCTTCCCCGTTCATCCAAGTCACAGGCACAACAGCACTGAGCATCTCTGCTTTCCCAGAGGAGGAACATCTCACGGTGCGCATCCCCGCCGGAGCCTCTTCAGGAAAGGCAAACTTCCGGCTCCTTGTTTCACACGGAAGGTGGCAGCCCTGAAAGCTGTTGCTGGTCTTCACTTTCCCCTTGCAGCCTATTCACACCACAACAACACTGAGCATCTCTGCTTTCCCAAAGAAGAAACATCTCACGGTGCGCATCCCCCCGGAGACTCTTCCCGAAAAGGCAAACGTCTGGCTCCTTGTCCCACAAGAAGGTGTCAGCCCTGAAAGCTGTTGCTGGTCTTCACCTTCCCCGTGCAGCCTATTCAGAGGCACAACAGGTATTGGCATCTGTGCTTGCCAAGAGAGGAATATCTCACAGTGCGCATCCCTGACGGAGCCTCTTCCATAAAAGTCAAACTTCCGGCTTCTTGTCCCACATGGAAGGTGGCACCCCTGAAAGCTGTTGCTGGTCTTCACCTACCCCTTGCAGCCTAATCACAGGCACAACACTGAGCATCCCTGCTTTCCCAGAGAAGGAACATCTCATGGTGTGCATCCTTTACAGAGTCTCTTCCCAAAAAGACAAACGTCCGGCTTCTTGTCCCACACGTAAAGTGTCTGCCCTAAAAGTTGTTACTGGTCTTCACATTCCCCGTGCAGCCTATTCGCCAGTAAAACTGGTATTGGCATATGAGCTTGCTGAGAGAAGGAACATCTCACGGTGCGGATCCTCGGCAGAGCCTCTTCCCGAAAAAACAAACCCCTGGCTTCTTGTCCCACACTGCAGTTGGCAGCTCGGAGAGCTGTTGCTGGTCTTCACTTTCCCCGTGCAGCCTATTCACAGGCACAACAGCACTGAGCATTTCTGCGTTCCCAGAGAAGAAACATCAAATGGTACTATTTC
Organism: Astur gentilis; assembly: GCF_929443795.1. Lineage (NCBI taxonomy): Eukaryota > Metazoa > Chordata > Aves > Accipitriformes > Accipitridae > Astur > Astur gentilis. The sequence continues at coordinate 7,652,178 of NC_064914.1, forward strand.
CTGTCGGAGCCTGTTCTTTAAAAAGCAAACGTCGGGCTCCTTGTCCCACATGGAAGGTGGCAACCCTGAAAGCTGTTGCTGGTCTTCACCTTCCCCGTGCAGCCTATTCACAGGCACAACAGGTATTGACATCAGTGCTTGCTGAGAGAAGGAACATATCATAGTGCGCAACCCCGGCGGAGCCTGTTCTTGAAAAGGCAAACACCTGGTTCGTAGTCTCACACGGAAGGTGGCAGCCTGTTAAGCTGTTCATGCTCTTCACCTTCCCCGTGCAGTCTATTCGCAGGCACAACAGATACTGGCATCTCTGCTTGCCAAAAAAAGGAACATCTCACAATGCGCAACCCCGGCGTAGCCTATTCCTGAAATGGCAAAAGTCCGGCTCCTTGTCCCACAGTGAACGTGGCAGCCCGGAAAGCTGTTGCTGGTCTTCACCTTCCCCGTTCAGCCTATTCACAGGCACAACAGCACTGAGTATTTCTGCGTTGCCAGTGAAGGAACATCTCACGGTGCTGTTGCCCGTCAGAGCCTGTTCCTGAAAACGCAAATGACCAGCTCCTCGCCCGACAAGGAAGGTGGCAGTCCTGAAAGCTTTTCCTGGTCTTCACATTTTCCGTTCAGTCTATTCGCAGGCACAACAGCTCTGAGCATTTCTGCATTCCCAGTGAAGGAATATCTCACGGTGCTGTTGCCCGGCAGAGCCTGTTCATGAAGAGGCAAATATCCGGCTCCTTGTCCCACATGGATGGTGGCAGCCCTGAAAGCTGTTGCCGGTCTTCACCTTCCCGGTGCAGCCTAATCACTAGAACAACAGCAGTGGGACTCTCTGCTTACACAGAGAAGCAATCTCTCACGGTGCTCTACCCCGGCGGACACTGTTCCCGAAAAGGCACACGTCCGGCTCCTTGTCCCACACGAAAGGTGGCAGCCCTGAAAGCTGTTGCTGGTCTTCACCTTCCCCATGCAGCCTATTCACAGGCACAACACGTATTGGCATTTGTGCTTGCCAAGACAAGGAATATCTCACGGTGCGCATCCCCTCCTTTGCCTTTCCTGAAAAGGCAAATGTCCTGCTCCTTGTCCAACACGGAAGGTGACAGCCCTGAAAGTTGTTGCTGCTCTTCACTTTCCCCGTGCAGCCTATTCACAGGCACAACAGCACAGAGCATCTCTGCTTTCCCAGAGAAGGAACATCTCGAGGTGCACATCCTCAGCAGAACCTCTTCCAGAAAAGGCAAACATGCGGCTCCTTGTCCCACACGGAAGGTGGCAGCCCTGAAAGCTGTTGCCGGTCTTCACCTTCCCCGTGCAGCCTATTCACAAGAACAACAGGTCTTGGCAACAGTGCTTGCCAAGAGAAGGAACATCTCACGGTGCGCATCCTCGGCACAGCCTCTTCCATAAAAAGCAACCGTCCAGCTCCTTGTCCCACACGGAAGGTGGCAGCCCTGAAAGCTGTTGCTGCTCTTCACCTTCCCCGTTCAGCCATTTCACAGGCACAACAGCACTGAGCATCTCTGCTTTCCCAAAGGAGTAACATCTCATGTTGTGCATCCTTGGCAGAGACTCTTCCTGGAAGGCAAACTTCCCACTCCTTGTCCCACACGGAAGGTGGCAGCCCTCAAAGATGTTGCTGCTCTTAACCTTCCCCGTGCAGCCAATTCACAGGCAGAAAAGGTACTGGCATCTCTGCTTGCCAAAAAAAGGAACATCTCACAATGCGCAAGCCCGGAGGAGCCTGTTCCTGAAATGGCAAACGTCCAGCTCCTTGTCCCACAGTGAACGTGGCAGCCCGGAGAGCTGTTGCTGGTCTTAATCTTCCCCGTTCATCCAAGTCACAGGCACAACAGCACTGAGCATCTCTGCTTTCCCAGAGGAGGAACATCTCACGGTGCGCATCCCCGCCGGAGCCTCTTCAGGAAAGGCAAACTTCCGGCTCCTTGTCCCACACGGAAGGTGGCAGCCCTGAAAGCTGTTGCTGATGTTCACCTTCCCCGTGCAGCCTATTCACATGCACAATAGCACTGAGCATTTCTGCATTCCCAGAGAAGAAACATCTCATGGTGCTGTTTCCCGGCTGAGCCTGTTCCTGAAAAGGCAAACCTCCGTGTTCTTGTCCGACACGGAAGGTGTCAGCCCGGAATGCTTTTGCTAGTCGTCACCTTCCCCGTGCAGCCTATTCGCAGGCACAACAAGTTTTGGCATTTGTACTTCCCCAGAGAAGGAATATCTCACGGTGCGCATCCTCGGCAGAGCCTGTTCCCAAAAAGGCAAACGTCCAGCTCCTTGTCCCAAACGGACGGTGGCAGCCCTGAAAGCTGTTGCTGGTCTTCACCTTCCCCGTGCAGCCTAATCACAGGCACAACAGCACTGGGTATTTCTGCTTACACAAAGATGCAATCTCTCACAGTGCTCTTCCACAGTGGAGCCTATTCTCGAAAAGGCAAACGTCCGGCTCATTGTCCCACACGGAAGGTCGCAGTCCTGAAAGCTGTTGCTGGTCTTCACCTTCCCTGTGCATCCTATTCACAGGCACAACAGCATTAAGCTTTTCTGCGTTCCCAGAGAAGGAACATCTCACGGTGCGATTGCCCGGGGAAGCCTGTTCCCAAAGGCAAACGTGCGGCTACTTGTCCCACACGGAAGGTGCAGCCGTGAAATGTGTTGCTGGTCTTCACCTTCCCCATGCAGCGTATTTTCAGGCACAACAGGTATTGGGATCTGTGCTTTCCAAAAGAAGGAACATCTCACAATGTGCATCCCCGGCGGAGCCTGTTCCTGAAAATGCAATCATCCAGCTCCTTGACCCACACTGAAGGTCGCAGCTGTCAAAGCTGTTGCTCGTCTTCACCTTCCCCACGCAGCCTATTCACAAGCAAAACAGGCATTGGCGTCTGTGCATGCTGAGAGAAGGAGCATTTCACGGTGCGCATCCTCAGCAGAGACTCTTCCCCAAAAGGGAAACGTCTGGCTCCTTGTCCCACATGGAAGGTGGCAGCCCTGAAAGCTGTTGCTGGTCTTCACCTTCCCTGTGCATCCTATTCACAGGCACAACAGCATTAAGCTTTTCTGCGTTCCCAGAGAAGGAACATCTCACGGTGCGATTGCCCAGGGAAGCCTGTTCCCAAAGGCAAACGTGCGGCTACTTGTCCCACACGGAAGGTGCAGCCGTGAAATGTGTTGCTGGTCTTCACCTTCCCCATGCAGCGTATTTTCAGGCACAACAGGTATTGGGATCTGTGCTTTCCAAAAGAAGGAACATCTCACAATGTGCATCCCCGGCGGAGCCTGTTCCTGAAAATGCAATCATCCAGCTCCTTGACCCACACTGAAGGTCGCAGCTGTCAAAGCTGTTGCTCGTCTTCACCTTCGCCATGCAGCCTATTCACAAGCAAAACAGGCATTGGCGTCTGTGCATGCTGAGAGAAGGAACATCTCACGGTGCGCATCCTCAGCAGAGACTCTTCCCCAAAAGGGAAACGTCTGGCTCCTTCTCCCACATGGAAGGTCGCAGTCCTGAAAGCTGTTGCTGGTCTTCACCTTCCCTGTGCATCCTATTCAAAGGCACAACAGCATTAAGCTTTTCTGCGTTCCCAGAGAAGGAACAACTCACGGTGCGATTGGCCGGGGAAGCCTGTTCCCAAAAAGGCAAACATGCGGCTACTTGCCCCACACGGAAGGTGCAGCCGTGAAATGTGTTGCTGGTCTTCACCTTCCCCATGCAGCCTATTCACAAGCAAAAAGAGGCATTGGCGTCTCTGCATGCTGAGAGAAGGAACATCTCACGGTGCGCATCCTTGGCAGTTCCTGTTCCCGAAAATGCAAACATCCGGCTTCTTGTCCCAAACGGACGGTGGCAGCCCGAAAAGCCGTTCCTGGTCTTCACCTTCCCCGTGCAGCCTATTCGCAGGCACAACAGGTATTGGCATCTGTGCTTGCCAAGAGAGGAACATCTCACGGTGCGCATCCTCGGCAGAGCCTCTTCCCGAAAAGGCAAACAGCCGGCTCCTTGTCCCACACGGAAGGTGGCAGCACTGAAAGCTATTGCTGTTCTTCAACTTCCTGGTGCAGCCTATTCACAAGCACAACAGCACTGCGTATCTCTGCTTACACAGAGAAGCCATCTCTCTCGGTGCTCTTCCCCGTTGGAACCTGTTCCCGAAAATGCACACGTCCGGCTCCTTGTCCCACACGGAAGGTGACAGCCCTGAAAGCTCTTTCTGGTCTTCACTTTCCCTGTGCAGCCTATTCACAAGCAAAACAGGTATTGGCATCTGTGCTTCCTGAGAAAATGAACACATCACGGTGCACATCCTCGGCACAGCCTGTTCCCGAAAAGGCAAACATCTGGCTCCCTGTCCCACACGTAACGTATCAGCCCGGAAAGTTGTTACTGGTTTTCACCTTCTCCGTGCAGCCTATTCGCAGGCACAACAGGTTTTCGGATCTGTGCTTTCCAAGAGAAGGAACATCTGATGGTGCTCATCCCTGCCAGAGCCTGTTCCTGAAAAGGCAAACTTCCAGCTCCTTGTCCCACAAGGATTGTGGCAGCCCTTAAAGCTGTTGCTGGTCTTCACCTTCCCCGTGCAGCCTATTCACAGGCAAACCTTACTGGTGTGCCAGGGTACGCCTGCTGACCCTACTAGTGCACGGGTAAGGACCTGCCCTTCCCACCTGCCCCTCCAGGTTAGGCCCGGTATCACTACCCGACATTCCGGGGTAGAACTGGTTTCCCCCACCATTTCTGGGGTTTTACCAGAACCCGTATGGTACTCCAGAATTTTACCAGAATCCCTACACGTGCTCCGGCGTACGGTATCCTTACGCAACGCTCTGGGGTAGTACGAGTTCCCTCACCATTACACCGGGTAGAACCGGTTCCCCCACCGCTACTCTAAGGTTGTACCGGAACCCTTTGTGATGTGCCGGAGAATCCCAGGTGTCCCTACGGGCGCGCTGGCTTAGACCCAGCCTCCCTACTTGACCCTATAGGGTAGGCCCGATATCCCTACTTTATCCTCCGCGGTAGGCCTTGCATCCCTTCCCAACTTTCCAGGGTAGTACCGGTACCCCCACTGGTACTCCGTGGTAGTTTTGGTGTTCCCACCGGTATTCCCGGGTTGTACCAGAACCCCTAGTGGTGCGCCGGGGTACACCTGCTGACCCTACGGGTGCGTGGGGGTAGACCCGCCCTTCCCACCTGAACCTCTGGTTTAGGTCCGGTTACCCTACCGGACATTCTGGGGTAGAACCGGTTCCCCCACTGGTACTCTGGGGTTGTTGAGGAACCATTACTGGTGCACCGGGTTACACCTGCTGACCCTAATACCACGTGGGGTTAGACCCATCCTTCCCACCTGACCCTCTGGGTTAGGCCCGGTATCACTACCTGACATTCCAAAGTAGAACCAGTTCTCCGCCGGTACTCTGGGGTTGTACTGGAACCCCTCTGGTACTCCAGAGTTTTACCGGAATCCCTACTGGTGCTCTGGCGTACAGTATCCCTACCCAACGCTCTGGGGTAGTACCGGTTCCCTCACCAGTACTCCAGGGTAGAACCAGTTCCCCCACCGGTACTCTAAGGTTGTACCGGAACCCTTTCTGATGAGCCGGAATACACCAGCTGTCCCTACGGGCACGCTGGGTTAGACCCATCTGCCCTACCTGTCCCTACAGTGTAGGCCCGGTACCCCTACCTCATGCTCCATGGTAGGCCTGGAGTCGCTACCCGACATTCCGGGGTAGTACCGGTACCCCCACCAGTACTCCGCGGTAGTTTTGGTGTACCCACCAGTACTCCCGTGTTGTTCCAGAACGCTTACTGGTGGGCCAGGGTACACCTGTTGACCCTACTAATGCATAGATAGACCCGCCTTTCCCAACTGATCCTCCGGGTTAGGACCAGTATCCCTACCCGATGTTCCGGGGTAGAACCGGTTCCCCCACCGGTACTCTGGGGTTGTACCGGAACCCTTTGTGATGTGCTGGAGTACACCAGGTGTCCCTATGGGTGCGCTGGGTTAGACCCGGCCTCCCTACCTGACCGTGCAGGGTAGGCCCGGAATCCCTACCTGATGCCCTGCGGTAGGCCTGGCGCCCCTACCTGACATTCCAGGGTGGTACCAGTACCCCCACCGGAACTCCGTGGTAGTTTTAGTATACACACCGGTACTCCTGGGTTGTACCGGAACCCTTACTGGTGCGCTGGGGTACACCTGCTGACCCTACTAGCATGCGGGGGTAGATCCGCCCTTGCCACCTGACCCTCTGGGTTAGGCCCATTATCACTACCCGACATTCCAAAGTAGAACCGGTTCTCCGCCGGTACTCTGAGGTTGTACTGGAACCCCTCTGGTACTCCAGAGTTTTACCGGAATCCCTACTGGTGCTCCGGCGTACAGTATCCCTACCCAACGCTCTGGGGTAGTACCGATTCCCTCACCATTACACCGGGGTAGAACCGGTTCCCCCACAGGTACTCTAAGGTTGTACTGGAACCCTTTGTGATGTGCTGGAGTACACCTGCTGTCCCTATGGGCGCTTTGGGTTAGATCCGGCCTCCCTACCTGTTCCTCCATGGTAGGCCTGCTATCCCTACCTTATGCTCCGTGGTAGGCCTGGCATCCCTATCTGACGCTCTGGGACAGTAACGGTATTCCCACCAGTACTGAGCGGTAGTTTTGGTATACCCACTGGTACTCCCGGTTTGTACCGGAACCCTTACGGGTGCGCCAGGGTACACCTTCTTACCCTACTAGCGCACAGGGATAGACCTGCCCTTCCTACCTGACCCTCCAGGTTAGGACCAGTATCCTTACCCGACATTCAGGGGTAGATCCGGTTCCCCCACCGGTACTCTGGGGTTGTACCGGAACCCTTTCTGATGTGCCGGAGTACACCAGGTGTCCCTATGGGCACGCTGGGTTAGACCAGGCCTCCCTACCTGACCCTACAGGGTAGGCCGTTGTCCCTACCTGATGCTCCGTGGTAGGCCAGGCACCCCTACCCGACGTTCTGGGATAGTACCGGTACACCCACTGGTACTCTGCGGTAGTATCAGTACACCGACCGGTACTTTGAGGTAGTACCGGAACCCTTACTGGTTCGCTGGGGTACACCTGCTGACCCTATGGGCGCACAGGGTTAGACCCGCCCTTCCCACCTGACCCTCTGGTTTAGGTCCAGTTACCCTACCCCATATTGCGGGGTAGAACTTCTTCCCCCACCTGTACTCTGGGGTTGTTGAGGAACCCTTACTGGTAGGCTGGGGTACACCTGCTGACCCTACTAGCGCGCGGGGATAGACCCGCCCTTACTACCTGACCCTCCGGGTTAGGACTGGTATCCCTACCTGACATTCTGGCATAGAACCGGTTCCCCCACTGGTACTCTGGGGTTGTACTGGAACACTTTGTGATGCACCAGAGTATACCAGGTGTTCCTACGGGCTCGCGGGGTTAGACCCAGCCTCCCTACCTGACCCTACAGGGTAGGCACAGTATTCCTACCTGATGCTTCACGGTAGGCCTGGCACCCCTACCCGACATTCCGGGGTAGTACCGGTAGCCCCACCAGTACTCCATGGTAATTTTGGTATAGTCACCGGTACTCCGGGGTAGTACCGGAACGCTTACTGGTGCGCTAGGGTACACCTGCTGACCCTACTAGCACGTGGGGGCAGTCCCGCCCTTCGCATCTGACTCTCTGGGTTAGGCCTGGTATCACTACCCGACATTCCAGGGTAGAACTGGTTCCCCCACCAATACTCTGGGGTTGTACCGGAACCCTTCTGGTACTATGGAGTTTTACCTGAATCCCTACTGGTGCTCTGGCGTACGGTATCCCTATCCAATGCTCTGGGGTAGTACCTGTTCCCTCACCGGTACTCCGGGGTAGATCCGGTTCCCCCACCAGTACTCCCGGGGTTGTACCGGAACCCTTTGTGATGCACTGGAGTACACCAGGTGTCCCTACGGGCGCGCTGGGTTAGACCCAGCCTCACTACCTGACCCTACAGGGTAGGCTCAGTATCCCTACCTCATGCTCCACAGTAGGCCTGGCCCCCCTACCTGACGTTCTGGAGTAGTACCGGTACCACCACCGGTACTCCGCAGTAGTTTTGGTATACCCACCAGTACTCCCTGTTTGTACCGGAACCTTTAATGGTGTACTGGGGTATACATGCTGACACTACGGGCACACTGGGAAACACCCGCCCTTCCTACCTGACCCTCTGGGTTAGGACCAGTATCCCTACCCGATGTTCCGGGGTAGAACCGGTTCCCCCACCGGTACTCTGAGGTTGTACCAGAACCCTTTGTGATGTGCCAGAGTACACCAGGTGTCCCTACAGACGAGCTGGGTTAGATATGGCCTCCCTACCTGACCCTACAGGGTAGGCTCGGTATCCCTACCTCATGCTCTGCCATAGGCCTGGCGCCCCTAACTGACGTTCCAGGGTAGTACTGGTACTCCCACTGGTACTCCACAGTAGTTTTGGTATACCCACCGTTACTCCCAGGTTGTACCAGAACACTTACAGGTTCGCTGGGGTACACCTGCTGACCCAGGAAGGGACCTTTAAAGTTCATGTAGAGCAAGCTCTCTGCCACGGCCAGGGACATCTCTCACTAGGTCAGGTTGCTCAAAGCCACATCCAACCTGAACTTGAAAACTTCCAAGAACGGGGCTTGGAAGTGCCCTTTCGTTCTCTCTTCCCTGCCTTTCTCCTCTCACCCTTCCCCTTTGTTGGCTCATATTCCACACTGGATTAGCAGAGGAGAGGTAAAAAAACTGCTTGAATATACAGAAATACATTTTTTTGACTAAAGATCACATACCTGCCTCAAATCTGACCTCTAAACCTCAGTGCCCTTCTTATGCCAGGAACTCAGCCATCTTTTCCAGACGCAGGAGCACGTCCCCACAATCCCCAGGAGACCTGCATCTCTGTCAAAAGGCATTTGGAGCTAAAAGATTAATTGGCTGACACGGGTCCCACCCTGTCCAGCAGCCCAGTGGCTCAGGCGCTCCCTGCAAAACTCCTATATCCACACCCCCTCCTCACTCAGATTTGCAGGTAGAGCCATGGCTCTCTCACCAACCAAGCGCAAGGCTGAGCTCGAGGTTGCAGGCATCCTGAGGACAAAATCCCCCTTTAACGGTAGCTGACCCACCTTCTGTAAACCCGGAGTGGATTCAGGACAATTAATGGGCCAGAGAGAGAAAAGAGCTAGGATGTGCCTGCTGGGAACTTGGCTTCAAACCCCCAATACAACAGTTCCTAAATTATACAAAGTGGAACCAGACTCCCTGCATCCCCTCTTGCCTGCCCAGCCGCCTGCTACTGGGGCACTATTCGCCTTTGTGCTAAAGTCCATCCTGCAAAACAGGCAAACAGATCTAAACAGAACTTTCTTTTCCCTTCGCTGAACTAAGTAACGGGGATCTCCTTTTATTTTTATTTTCTTCCTGCCTGAGGAAGGAGGTAAGCACCTAACTGCAGAAGATTTGTGCCCAAGACCCCGAACTGCAGGGGACCTGTGCTGCCAGCCCAGAGCTGAGCAGTGGATTATTTAGGACAGATGGGATTCAGGCTTTTGCCTTTTACTTGCCCATCCCTCCTTTGTAACTTGAAGGCTTCTTTTTTTTGGATCCTCGATTTTTGCGGTGAATTCTGATTGCTTGCTGCAGCCTGAGTGTCTTCTGGACAAAACGAGACGCATGTCTTGAGAGGCCACAGTCCAACCACTAATTGCCTATGTCTCTACTAAGCAATATCAACAATAATTTTCTTAGAAGGGGTGGATCATCAAATTGGTGACACAGAATTAAAAGACTGTTTTTCTAGGCCACTTTAATTTTAACAGAAAATTGGAGATGTGGGTTGAAAAATACAAAACACTTTAAAGCTGAAACACTCTTTGTAGCTGCTACTTTGCTTATTCTTGTTGGAAAGAAGTACTTGGCAATTTGAACATGTTTTCCACATCAATTCAACCAGATTTGTTTACATTCAAACTTTAAAACATATACAAATCCAAACTCCAAAAATAGCACTCTGCTCATAACTTTCACCTAACTTTTTAAGCATCTTTTGCCCCACATAGCTGTATTCTGATTATATTCCAATACTATCTCTCGGAAGTTACAGAGCACTTTTTTTCACTTGAGTGCAATGTAGTTAGCTTATGTCCCAAAAATACTTCATTCCTCATTGTTGGGAACTGGCTTGCTGAAGAAGGACATGGGCCTGTGGAAAAGTTGTGCGAGCAGAGTTCTGTGTGAAAGAATGTCAGTTTGAGCAGCAAGACTAGGCCTTGGCTGAAAATAGCTGGCTTCACTGATATCGGGCGAAAAACAACAGCTGGTCTCGCTGTTATCAGGAGAAAGACAGGGACGGTGTGACCTTGGCATAACTTCACAAGTAACTTTTGAAGAAGTTCTCATGAGAAAGTTACGGAACACGCATAGCTGCAAATCACAAGTGGGTGTGTTTTAGTAATGAATAAACATTAGCAATGTACCAATCATATTAGGACTAGTAAGCATAATTATTGCAAACTGTATAAATATGACCTATCCGTGCAAATAAAGTTGAATCACTTCTACCACTCATATTGGGTCGACTTACGTGCATTCCTCCGCCGCTCCAACACCTCATGACTAACAAAATTCACAGTGCAAAATGAGATACAGCATCTCCCTCTGCAGTGCTAGGCGCCTTGGGCAGTGGTCCTCAGAAACAGGACAAAGAGAGAGTGCCTAAGCTTACCAGGGACGAAGCGAGGAGGAAAAGGCATCTAATTAGAGCTACTCGAAGATCCAAGCGTGATCTTCAAACACAAACTTTCTTCTGCAACTGAATGTCTAAGACTGAATTTCCGTTGTTTGAAAGAAAGAAAGAAAAGAGACAGAGACTGTACTTGGCTTCAGTTAGGGCTAACAGCAGAGTGGTCAGAGACCTGATGAGGAACACAGGAGACTGGGGTGTGATTCACCTGACTAAACGTGGATGTCTCTCATGTAGACGCCTATGTCTCAGCCAACCTTGGCCCCATTTTTAGGCAACAGAGAGTCAAGTCAGTATAACGAGCGAGTTCAAGGTACTGTTTCTCTTATCCTAAAGTAAATGCTCATATATTTGGTCAGAAAGAGCGTGCACTAGATTCACTGACTTGATTCACTATAGCTCCTTTAAAATAAAATAGAACCTCACGCCAGTTGTGCAGGCAGAGACAATTACAACTGCATTACAGATAGACAATTGAGGTCAGACAAATCACAGTCCACCTCTGCTCTATCCAGGTTGGCTCAAGACCGTGAATCTACATCTCCCTCACCTCCAAAACAGCTCCCATAACCCCCAGAAGGGAAACGACAGATTCGCCTGTTAAAGCTCTTCCACTTCCTATGAGCAATGACACCAGTCACTGGACCAGAGAAAGAGAGCCGGTCCCCACCCACAGCCCACAGCTCCTGAAGGTCATCTAAGGAGATCTGCAGATTCCAATGTTACCTCTCCTGAATCACAAATGCCGAGGGATTTATGCCACACAGAGGAGCTCCAACGGGATCTACTGGCTGCGCTGGGCCCGTTGACCCAACTGGGAGGGACCATTCAAAATACAGCCATGGGGACCCAGACATTCCAGAGCATGCCGGGGGTGGGGGAGCTGGCTTGTGCAAATGACGGACCCCCCAACAGCTGCTTCCACCCCACTGCCATCCACCAGACCTCACAGCGCTGGTCGCCTTCCAGACCCCACCGCCCCAACTGCTACAATACACCAAACTTTTGCAGGTTAATAGCTTTTTTTTTTTTCCAAACTTTAACAAAATATATATCGTAATGTCAAATTATACACATGAACAAGGTTAACTCAGTGATTAAGACAAAGGGTGAGATAAGGTGCGGCAGGAGAGACAAAGAGAAAGAGCAAGATAAGGTGCTGGCTGCAGAGAAGAAACAGAGAGGAAAGAAAAGGATAGAGGTAGAAGGCGCGTGAGGTAGATGCGTACAGCTTAAGCGACTTGGTTTCCTAAGGCCCATTCTATATTGGTATAAAACAATATGTAAATACTCATTAAAAAAAAAAATAAAATTACACGATCGTTATACTAATTAAAAACATTTTTTCCAAGTACAACATTTCTAAGTTAAACAACAACATCTTAGTTATCTAAATGACATATCTAAATAACAGATCTAAATCTAATTAACAACATCTTATCTTATTGTCCTGGGTTCAGCTGGGATAGAGTTAATTTTTACAGGAACCTGGGAGGTGGGGGCATAGCCGGGGCAGCTGACCTGAACTAGCCAAGGAGCTATTCCATACCATGTGACATCCTGCCCAGTATATAAATGGGGAGCGGGCCGGGGGGTGGTCTCTGTTTTCGGTGGGGGAAGTGGCGGAGCGTCGGGTCCCGGGTGGTGAGCAGTTGCACTGTGCATCACTCTTTTTGTATACTTTTTTTCATTAGTGCCGTTGTTGTTGTTGTAATCTCTTTTGTGTTTGTCCCAGTAAACTGCCTTTATCTCAACCCTCGAGGTTCCAGTTTCTTTTCCTTTTCTCTCCTCCGTCTCCTCCCCATCCCACCGGAGGGGGGCGGAGAAGTGAGCGAGCGGCTGCGTGGTCCTTTGTTACCGGCCGGGCTGAAACCACGACAGTCCTTTTTGGCGCCCAACGTGGGGCAGAAGGGTTGAGATAACGACAGATCTGGCCAGAGCGTGCTGAAACAAATTTGCCAAACGCATTTCTTAGATATATAGATGTTAGTCACAATGTTGTTTCATTTGTTTACATGGTGGCGTTTTGTAAGCTCTTATATGCTCTATGTATTGCCTGTAGTTGCGTATCTCATCTCTGGGAGAGTGATTGGGATTATCATTTTGCTGTACTGGGCAATGTCGACTTATGAAATGATTACATCACTGGTCATGAGGTTAAGCTGGTATCTGTATGAGGCAGTGATATCATTTCCATACTTTGGGCGCCTTCTGTCGGATTTTATTGGTAATTACACCCAATCCATGGGGAAATTAGGGGGGGATACCTCCCCCCGTCCGTTCACCTCCCTCTTCTCCTTCCGACTAATTACAACAGCTTTTGAGAATTTTGAATATCCTTGGGATGCGCAAGCCAGTGTGCTGTTAGTGCTATGCCTCCTGAATATGTTTCAGGTCTTCTTTAGGGCTACAAAGAGGCTCTTTAAGAGTACCACTCAGAGATCTCCCCCAAAGCTGGATACTCATGGGTGGCACGGCATGTGGGAGCATATGGGCAAGTATCTAGAGAACTTCTCACCGCCAGTGACTTGGAAGTTCACTCCCGAACAACTACAGAACCCTTATGAAGTGACAGAATATTTGAAAGAAAAATGCTGTGGCTATTCCAAAGACATACAACTCGCTGCACTGTGCTGGGCCCTGGCCAGTATCTACCAAACACTGCTTGATATTATGCAGCACCCTCGGGGGGAAAAGGGGGAAAAGATGGAAAACAGGACAACATGTACCGTGGCTACCCAAACCCTGACAACAGACACCGTGGCTGCCCCTACCCCGACAACAAGCACCGTGGCTGCCCCTACCACGACAACAGGTACCATGACTACCCCTACCCCGGTGACAGACACTGCAGCTGAACCAGAGAACCAGCCTGTGCCAGTATCAGTCGCCCCTGTACAGAAAAAGAAACACACAAAGAAATCAGTTCGCTTAGCGAGAAATGAAGATGAACCAGGGTCATCGCGAGAACAGGAGGTAGAGGCAGAACCTGAAATAATTACCCAATCTCTATCCATGAGTGAGTTGCGTGACATGCGAAAAGATTTTAGCCGCCACCCAGGTGAGCACATTGTTACCTGGCTGTTCCGATGCTGGGATAGTGGGGCTAGTAGTGTGGAATTAGAGGGTAAGGAAGCCAAGCAGCTGGGATCTCTGTCTAGGGAAGGGGGCATCGACAAGGCGATTGGGAGAAAAACACAAGTCCTCAGCCTCTGGAGGCGACTTCTGTTAGGTGTAAAGGAAAGATACCCCTTCAGGGATGAAGTTACATGTCACCAAGGCAACTGGACCACCATGGAGAGAGGTATTCAGTACCTGAGAGAATTAGCCATGCTGGAGGTGATTTACAATGATCCAGAAAATGCGCAGTCACCCACAGATCCAGATGAAGTCCAATGCACACAACCCATGTGGCGGAAGTTTCTACGAAGTGCACCACCAACCTATGCCAACTCATTGGCAGTAATGTCCTGGAGAGAAGGCTACGGACAAACGGTGGATGAATTGGCTGTCCAACTCCGGCAATACGAAGGGAGTCTCTCTTCCTCCCTACGGGCCTGTGTCTCAGCTGTAGAGGAGTTGTCCCGAGAGTTCCAGCAATTCAAAGTGGATCTGTCCTCCTCCTCACCTGTACAGGCCCGCATCGCAGTTATTGGGAGTAAGCGTTCCTCTGCCCAAGAGAGAGGAGAGAGAAAGTACACTCGACGGGCTAACCTGTGGTTTTACCTGCGTGACCATGGAGAGGACATGAGGAAGTGGGATGGAAAACCCACTTCAGTCTTAGATGCACGGGTACAGGAGTTGCGAGAAAAAGCAACCAGAAAAGAGAATTCTTGGAAAACTGCTGCTCCAGTTTCCCGTGAGCAGTCCCCCAGACGCAGTAGATGGGCTGATCTCATTTCTGATCCCCTTGAAGGGACTTCCGATTTACGTGTGCAGAAAGTGAGTAACGGATGTTCTAACCAGGATTAGAGGGGCCCTGCCTCCAGCCAGGTGGAGGAGAGGGACAACCGAGTCTACTGGACAGTGTGGATTCGATGGCCTGGCACATCAGACCCACAGGAATATAAGGCTCTAGTGGACACTGGTGCACAATGTACCCTAATGCCATGTAGTTATAAAGGGGCAGAACCCATCTGTATCTCTGGTGTGACAGGGGGATCCCAAGAGCTAACCGTATTGGAAGCTGAAATGAGTCTAACCGGGAATGAGTGACATAAACACCCCATTGCGACTGGCCCAGAGGCCCCGTGCATCCTTGGTATAGATTATCTCAGGAGGGGCTATTTCAAAGACCCAAAAGGGTACCGTTGGGCCTTTGGTATAGCTGCATTGGAGACGGAGGAGATTGAACAGCTGTCTACCCTGCCGGGTCTCTCCCAAGACCCTTCGGTTGTGGGGTTGCTGAAGGTTGAAGAACAACAGGTGCCAATTGCTACCACGACAGTGCACCGGCGACAATATCGCACCAACCGAGACTCCCTGATCCCAATCCATAAGCTGATTTGCCAACTGGAGAGCCAAGGAGTGATCAGCAAGACTCACTCACCCTTTAATAGTCCCATATGGCCCGTGCAGAAATCCAATGGGGAATGGCGACTAACAGTAGATTATCGTGGGCTGAATGAAGTCATGCCACCGCTGAGCGCTGCTGTGCCAGATATGTTAGAGCTTCAATATGAACTGGAATCAAAGGCAGCTAAGTGGTATGCCACAATTGACATTGCTAATGCATTTTTCTCCATTCCCTTGGCAGCGGAGTGCAGGCCTCAGTTTGCTTTCACTTGGAGGGGCGTCCAGTACACCTGGAATCGACTACCCCAGGGGTGGAAACACAGCCCCACCATTTGTCATGGACTGATCCAGGCTGCACTAGAAAAAGGTGAAGCTCCAGAGCACCTGCAATATATTGATGACATCATCGTATGGGGCAACACGGCAGAAGAAGTTTTTGAGAAAGGGAAGAAAATAATCCAAATCCTTTTGAAGGCTGGTTTTGCCATAAAAGAAAGTAAGGTCAAGGGACCTGCGCAGGAGATCCAGTTCTTAGGAGTAAAATGGCAAGATGGGCGTCGTCAGATCCCTGTGGACGTCATCAACAAAATAGCAGCTATGTCCTCACCGACTAATAAAAAGGAAACACAGGCTTTCTTAGGTGTTGTGGGTTTTTGGAGAATGCATATTCCAAATTACAGTCAAATTGTAAGCCCTCTTTACCAAGTTACTCGGAAGAAGAACGATTTTAAATGGGGGCCTGAGCAACGACAAGCCTTTGAACAGATTAAGCAGGAGATTGTTCACGCAGTAGCTCTTGGGCCAGTCCGGACAGGACAAGATATTAAAAATATGCTCTACACTGCAGCTGGGGAGAATGGCCCTACCTGGAGCCTTTGGCAGAAAGCACCTGGGGAGACCCGTGGCCGACCTCTGGGGTTTTGGAGTCGGGGATATCGAGGATCCGAGGCTCGCTATACTCCAACTGAAAAAGAGATCTTGGCAGCATATGAAGGAGTTCGAGCCGCCTCAGAAGTGGTTGGTACTGAAACACAGCTCTTCTTAGCACCTCGACTGCCAGTGCTGGGCTGGATGTTCAAAGGGAAAGTTTCCTCTACGCATCACGCGACTGACGCCACGTGGAGTAAGTGGATCGCACTGATCACACAGCGAGCTCGCATAGGAAACCCCAGTCGCCCAGGAATGTTAGAAGTGATCATGGACTGGCCAGAAGGCAAAGATTTTGGAATGTCACCAGAAAAAGAGGTGGCACAGGCCGAAGAAGCCCCACTGTATAATAAACTGCCAGAAAATGAGAGGCAATATGCCCTGTTCACTGATGGGTCCTGTCGCATTGTGGGAAAACATCAAAGGTGGAAGGCTGCTGTATGGAGTCCTACACGACTAGTCGTAGAAACTGCTGAAGGAGAAGGTGAATCGAGTCAGTTTGCAGAAGTGAAAGCCATCCAGCTAGCATTAGACATTGCTGAAAGAGAAAAGTGGCCAGTGCTCTATCTCTATACTGACTCGTGGATGGTGGCAAATGCCCTATGGGGGTGGCTACAGCAATGGAAGAAGGGCAATTGGCAGCGCAGAGGTAAACCCATCTGGGCTGCTGCACTGTGGCAAGATATCGCTGTTCGGATAGAGAAGCTAGTGGTAAAAGTACGTCACGTAGATGCTCATGTACCTAAGAGTCGAGCCACTGAAGAACATCAAAACAACCACCAGGCAGATCAGGCTGCCAAGATTGAAGTGTCTCAGGTGGACATGGACTGGCAACGTAGAGGTGAGCTATTTATGGCTCAGTGGGCCCACGATACCTCAGGCCATCAGGGAAGAGATGCAACATATAGATGGGCTCGAGATCGAGGGGTGGACTTGACCATGGACACTATCGCACAGGTCATCCATGAATGTGAAACATGTGCTGCAATTAAGCAAGCCAAGCGGCAAAAACCCCTGTCGCATGGAGGACGATGGCTGAAATATAAACAGTGGGAGGCCTGGCAGATTGACTATATCACACTCCCACGAACACGCCAAGGCAAGTGCCATGTGCTTACAATGGTGGAAGCAACCACTGGGTGGCTGGAAACATACCCTGTGTCCCATGCCACTGCCCAGAACACTATCCTGGGCCTTGAAGAGAAAATTTTATAGCAACACGGCACCCCAGAAAGAATCGAGTCGGACAACGGGACTCACTTCCGAAACAACCTCGTAGACACCTGGGCCAAAGAACATGGCATTGAGTGGGTGTATCACATCCCTTATCACGCACCAGCCTCCGGAAAAATTGAACGGTACAATGGACTGCTGAAAACTACATTGAGAGCGATGGGGGGTGGAACTTTCAAGCATTGAGATACACATTTAACAAAAGCCACCTGGTTAGTTAATACTAGAGGATCCGCCAATCGGGCTGGCCCCGCCCAACCAAGAGTTCCACATACTGTAGAAGGGGATAAAGTCCCTGTAGTGCGCATGAGGAGTATGTTAGGAAAGACAGTCTGGGTTAGTCCTCCCTCAAGCAGAAGCAAACCCATTCAAGGGGTTGTTTTTGCTCAAGGACCTGGGTACACCTGGTGGGTGATGCAGAAGGATGGGGAGGTTCGATGTGTACCTCAGGGAGATTTGATTTTGGAAGAGAATAGCCAATGAATTGGGCTGTATGATATTTAACTGCTAAATAACCTGCCAATGCATGTCATTGTATCTATAGTGTCTATATGCCATATCAAGGGTATTATTGTGAGAATTATCCAAATGACTACAGGATGGACTTTTGAAACTGAGCCAAGTACAACAGCGATAGAACTTGAACTGGCACCCACCAATTTCCTCAAGATCAACATCTTCGACCTGCAGACCAGGGGCATGAGTTGCACCAAATGTACTAGCCACAAGTTCCAGAGGCAGCGTACAACAACCCAACATCTCACACCATCTCTCTCTTATCCTGAAGAACTGTTACAACAGATAGAGCCCCAAAATTGATGGACACATTAGAGGGATAGCCCATAGGCTAAAGGAACACCGTGTGTGTGTGTGCGAAGTCAGGGGGTGGAGTCCATATACTTATATATAAGACAACGAAAGTTGTAGTGGTTGATTGGAAAAAAAAAAAAAAAAAAAAAAAAAAAAAAAAAAAAAAAAGAGTAAGATCTGGGCATGATGTAGATGGTATAGAATAAGGGGTGGATAATGTCCTGGGTTCAGCTGGGATAGAGTTAATTTTTACAGGAACCTGGGAGGTGGGGGCATAGCCGGGGCAGCTGACCTGAACTAGCCAAGGAGCTATTCCATACCATGTGACATCCTGCCCAGTATATAAATGGGGAGCGGGCCGGGGGGTGGTCTCTGTTTTCGGTGGGGGAAGTGGCGGAGCGTCGGGTCCCGGGTGGTGAGCAGTTGCACTGTGCATCACTCTTTTTGTATACTTTTTTTCATTAGTGCCGTTGTTGTTGTTGTAATCTCTTTTGTGTTTGTCCCAGTAAACTGCCTTTATCTCAACCCTCGAGGTTCCAGTTTCTTTTCCTTTTCTCTCCTCCGTCTCCTCCCCATCCCACCAGAGGGGGGCGGAGGAATGAGCTAGCGGCTGCGTGGTCCTTTGTTACCGGCCGGGCTGAAACCACGACACTTATAAAACCAAAAACGTGTCCCAGGTCGCATTACTTGTTCACGGCTCTGGGGAATTAGGTAAAGAAGGTGATTGCCCACAATGGCAATCACAGGATAAACAAACATAAATCATCAAAATTATTACAATGACAGTTAACAAAACAAGTGCCCCAAAATAAAGCGTTAACAAAGTCATAAGCATTTTGCCTTTTCTTTTGCAATTTTTCCCTTCAACGACACAGTGCACAGATATTTTTTTTTTGCAAAGCCGGTGGCTAGGCCCTCGTGGAGCTGGTGGCTGCGCCTGGTCTGCTGGGATCAGGGTCTGGATATGCAGCAAGAAAATGGATTTCCACGCCTCCAGTCCGGACCATCCAATGCAGCTTCTTACACCTGGTCAGACATATTAGACCACAAATGGTGGTTCTGAGACATAAAATGCAACACAAACCACCATAACAGGAAAAAAAAAAAACAACCAGAAGAAACGTACATAAACCAAAGGTGCCTCTCCAAAGCCAGAAAAGACCAGCAACATAAAGAAAGATTTAGGGGAAAAAAACTCACAAAAAAAAGACAAGCCAGAAGACAAGACAAGGCAAGGCAAAAATAACATAAGTCCAAGAACCCAGGGCCAACAAACCCACAGCCAGTCTGTAACAGTAACATGCTTTAATCCTAACTCGCCTAAACTCTGGAATCCTATAATCTGGCCATCCCACTGCCCTAGCACACTGTAACACTAGCAGACCAGAGCCCGAGCACGTCGTAGCCCTAAGATATCAAAAAATGAAACACAAACTCTTCCTGCCTTTCTCCTCTCACCCTTCCCCTCCACCCCTCTCTCCTGCTCCCTGTCCCACCTCTGTCCATCACTCTGTCCCGCCTTCTCCTTCTCTTTCTTCTCCTTCTCCTCCTCTTTCTCTTTCCTCGCCTCCTCGTTCTCCTCCTCGTCCTCGCCCGGGCAGGCGGCCATGGGGCCTGCGGGGGGCGGGGCCGGGCCGGGGATGGGGTCCCTGCAGGGTCGGGCAGCAGGACAAAGTGCCCCGGGGCATGCTGGGAGCTGTAGGCCTGGGGCATGGGGCTGCCAGGGGACCCTGCTGGTTCCCGGGGCATGCTGGGAGCTGTAGGCCTGGGGCACGGGGCTGCCGGGCGGCCATGTTGGTCTCCGCAGTCTCTGCTCCAGCTGCGGCCCGGCTGAGGTGAGGGCTGGGGCTGCCCGTGAGGCGAGCGAGGCCCTTGGGCGGGCGTGGGGGTGTCTCCTGCTTGCTGGCTGCCCGGAGGGGGCTCCAAGGTGGAGCTGGGCCCGGCTGAGGGAAGGAGAGAAGGGACAGGGTGAGTGGGGTCGCAGTCCTGGGTTTGCGGATTTCACACAGACGGCCTGTTCAGAAAACACAGCTTCTGTGTGGGTCAGCGGTCCCTGCAGAGCTTTATTATGTGTAGCTGTTTTTATAAATACACAGCGGGCTCACACGGTGCTGTACTTCTTGTAAACTGAATCGCTTTTATCCCGGCTACAGTCTGGAGGGAGCAAGTGCCAGCTGGTAGATTAAGACGGAGATGAAAGCAAGCAATACGCTTGCAGTGGTGATCCTGCGACAAGGCATGCTGCTTCTCGATCAGGGAAGACACTGCAGTGACTCTGTAAGAGGACAAGGTTGTCAGTGCTATTTTTCTCTATGTGACACCCAAGGGATTTTTTCCCTCTGCGTGTGTTTCTGTGCAGGCATGTGCATGAAACATAGGTGTTTCTCTGTGCTGTAACGGGGACTGACGACAGCTGGGTGGGTGGCAGGGTGTGCAACCGCAGCAGAAACTTCCTGCAGCTGCCCTGCCATGTGCTTCAAGATAAAACAGCTCTTCTGGTTGTTTGCTGTCATTGAGAGCTACTGAGGGCATGGGAAGGTGTTGGGTTCTTCCTCCCTGCAGCCAGCGCTGGTCCTTGCTGGGTAGCTTCCCACAGCAGCCAGTGCTGTGCTCCCCTCTCAGTTGTTAGGCAAACACCCGCAGCAGGAAAGCGTGGCATGTTCCTCTGATTCATGCATTCTCCACCTTGCACAGCAACATGCTTGAAATGTGCTCTTTTAATTGCTGCTAACATTCAAAAATCTTGTCTTGGTCTGGTCAGCAAGGTATGTGGAAAACATCACGGTTGCATTTTGAGAATAAAATAGGTTCCTGTCCTTCCCCCTGCCCCCGAAACCGTGTGGGATCCAGACCTTCTCCCCCTACCCCCCTATGTGTAGCCTGGCTTTGTTCATTTTGCTGCCTCGTACCAAGAATATAGCAAACAACTGAGATGTGTGCTGTGTGCTGCAGGCCAAAGAGCATTTTAAATGTCCCCAGTTTCTTTCATGCAGCTGTGCAGCATGGTACATTTTGGAAGGCACACTGGGATGATGTATCAGAAGTTGCTGAAAATGAGGTGATACTGGTAGTGGTTTGTTTCCAGTGCCTGGTTTGGGAAAGAATGTCCTCAAATAGTCTAAGGTACAGATCTGTTAGAGGAAAAGGAGTGCAAGGTAAGGAGCATCATGCTGCATTTATTGCTAAGCGTCTGCTTTCATTTCATTCAAACTAGAAAGGAAACCAAGATTGGACCTGCAAAAGAATTTGTTTCCCAGAGTGAGCATTCAAGCACTGGGCAGCAGTTTGCAGGTCAGAACTTCAGCCTGCTCTGGGTGATAAACCCTCAGGAGAGGAAAGAGAATCCCCACTTTTTGAAATGCAGCTCTACGTACCTTAATCGTTCTTCTTGTTTGATTGTGTTGGCGGTCAGACTCTAAGCACGTGACTAAACTGTTAAAAAAATCAAGATATTTAAGGATTATTTGCTGTATTCAATGCTCTTACAAGCAGTGCACTCTATTGCCCTGTGGATAGTATAACGTCATGACTGGTAATTTTCCTTTTTTAGTACAAGGATGCATGTATGAAGGCAAATCGAGGGTACAGTTGGTGCCCCAGCAAACCAACCTGCGAAAACCCAGGCATCCACTGTTACAAACAGGAAGAAGCTATGGGCCTTTGCTTCGGACTCTGCAAAGGCTTTACCAAGCCCGAGGAAAGTGACAAGAAGTGACGAAATGCCACGGCGTAACTTCGGGGTGGCAGGTGAGATTTCCATCCATTTTCCTCAAACGTAGCAGCCTCATTTTTTTTGCAGATGTGGTGTTGAAATCAAACTGCAAGACCGGTTTCCTTTACTGCACCTGGTACTGTAGTGCAAATACCTTCCATGTCCCAAATTGAGTTGCCAAGACTCTAGTTAAACCTTGCATAACAGCCTCAAATCTTCCTAAGTGTGTTATAGACGCTCGTGACAAATTGGAGGAGCCAATTTGTTGTGAATAAAAAAGGTCGAATTTATTAGCAAGCGATAAGAGAGCAAAACAGCGCTGGGCAGCCGGGGAGGCAGTGCTCCGCCACAAGCTCGCAACTTTAGGTTATAGTTACATTCCTTATATACATTCCATGTATCTCTTTCTTGCAAGTCTCCGCCTTGTCCTGCTTCTTCTTTCTTCATTCGTGCAGGTCTGTCACTAAGCAGATTCGGTCTATCTTCTCAAGGACGAGTGTCTTTTGATGTAGAATGTCCTTTGATGTAGAAAAGTACAGTCTTGGCAGAGTCCATGCCCTTATCTGGTAGATTATAGCTGTTGTACATTTCTCTCCTTAGCTAGTAAGTTATAGCCGTTGCCCTCTTCCCGTGACCTTTACGCACCAATTAAGCAAGCTTTGTTATTTACACAAGGCATCTGCTAACTCTCAATATGTCTCTTCTCCCTTCCTGATTTCATGAACAAAGTTAACCCGTTCATTACAATCCCCCCTTTTCTATTTTATCCTGATTTTGTTTATTAAATCGATCCAATGCTTCTTTTGCCCACCCGAGGATAGGAGTAATTCTTCCATTCCCGATTTGTTCATATTGCTTTCGTAGCAGCATTAAGTGTGCAGTTTCCAAGTGCCCTTTAACAATAGCAATCAACTTATTAAAAATGTATGGCCCAAAATTCAAGAATAAGATCAACAAAATAAGAGGTCCTGCAATAGTTGACAATAGGGTGGTTAACCAGGGTGAATAATTAAACATGGACTCATACCAGCTCTGTTGTGCTTCCCAGTCTTTTTTCCGTTTTTCTAACCCCTCCCGTAGCTTGGCCATTGTATCTCTAACTACTCCAGTATGGTCAACATATACACAACACTCCTCCCGTAGGGCTGTACATAACCCCCCCTGCTGCATGAACATTAAGTCTAAGCCCCGTCTGTTTTGTAATACTACTTCCGATAAAGACCTAACAGACTGTTCTAGGGCTGTCATGGCCTCTTCTATCCTAGTCAAATCCTCGTCGACCGCTACCCTTAAGGATTGAAATTTTTGATTTTGTTGTACGAGGGAAGTTATTCCTGTACCAGCTCCAGCAGCTCCGATTGCCATGAGGGTTGCCACCGTGAGAGCTGTAAAGGGCTCACGTTTTTGTATGTGATGGGCCTGAGTAGTTTGATAGTCATACACAAAATCTTCAGGATGGTAAATAAGCCTAGGTATCACAGCTACTTGTATACAATATTCAGTTGTCCAATCAAAGACCTTTAGGGATATACAAGGTGTAACCCCAGTTTGGGAACAAATCCACTTAGTATTATTTGCAGGAATTAACCACTCAGCTGTTATTCCTCTTGATTTGCGAGTTGTGTTACACAGGTGTCGTTTGTCTTTTGGGACATTTCCTATACACTTTCCTTTTCCCGATACCTGGGACATTGTTATCCCTTGCTTACGTCCAGATTCTTTATTCCACATGCACTGAACTGGATTTGTTCCGTTGGCCTTTTTAAATCTACTGTCCACCCCAATAGCTTCATAAAAGGGCAGTCAAATGTCGTAACATAACCAACAATGCTCGGTTATATTAGGGTAGGTGGCATTCAGTACCTGTTAGCTGGCTTGGAGCATATCCCATAATGGGTTGATTCTTGTTGATATCCCCGGGATATTATTTTCAGCGATGTCTATGCTAGGAAGGATTGTAACAGTATGTACAATACTGTTGCTATCATCTTCCTCTGCTATGACCGGATTTGGTCCCACACCAGAGGGTTCATTTGGCACCAGCTCTTTCCTTATGGTAATTATTCCCCCTGAGTCTGCGCCTGGTTCCCAAAGTCTGATTCCCCATGTTCTCCCTGTTAGCCAAGCAGGATCTTTTGGGTTGGTTACATTAATATAAATATATGGGCAATTTCCACTCCATGGTCCTGTTTGGCTTCCATCCCAGCCATGTGAAGCAGGTGTACATCCATGAGGTCCCCATCCTATGGATAGGAATTTATCTGGACCTCCCCCAGGAGTCCAATCAGAAGCTATAGTCTCGTAACCCCAATAAGAACAATAGTAAGAGTTGGGATGGTTGCAATACCCCTTTCCAGGGTTAGAACTGGGGCAAAAATAAAAGCCTAAGTTATGTAGACATGGGTCTCTGGGTACGAGTCGACACAACGATTGATTAAAACTTGGGGCCCCGGTAGCAATTACTTGTTTTAGCATCATTTGATCCTCCCACCTATAGAGCGTGCATTTATAAGGTTGGTGGGGGTTTCTGTTCCCTTGGGTTATCCCTATTAGCATTAGTGACAGTCTTATCATCCAAGTGCTTAATCTTAAGTTCGAGAAGAGTGGTGTACCCTTACCCTTGTGACAGGTATTCCGAGGGTGTTGATAATCATTTTGATTTTTGTCTTTATCCCTGGTGAGAGATGGGAGATTTTGGGGAAGCTCTGAGGAAGTTTTATTTGGGAGTAATAAGTCAAGAGGCTCCGTGAGCCTTCTCTGGAGGTGGTTCATCAACCTTAATCCCCACAACAGTACGTCTCTGCCTTCTTCTCTGCCTACTTTGTTGCTTAGAGCAGCAAGGTGTACCATCTTCTCGGCAGCAGTCGTATTCTTCAGGGGAACCTCCTTTATATTTGGTTTGCTTTGACTTATATGCGTCCCAGTTTTTTATCCTTCACTTTCCGAGCTCCCCACCCCACTCTGACCACTGTTCATCTGCACTATTTCAGCCTTTGTTGTACATGGCCCATTTACATAAAGACAACACCTCTCAGGGTTTATGCCTTTAGCAAAAATATCCTCACCACTCTTTGGAGTCCTTTATAATTTTCCCGGTTGATACACCTACACGTAATGCTTGCCTGTTTGTAAGTATAATTTTTGTGGCCAATACCACTAGGGCAATACCCATAGGAGCAATGTGTCCACCACTTTTCTTTACAGAGTTTACACCTGTAGCATACAAAGGGATGACATATACAGTGAGGATTTTTACAAAAGATAGTCTCACTCATCCACTTTTCTTCAGAACTTAATTTTCAAGCCATCAGGGTCTCTGGTCGCCTCCCAGTGAGAACTCTGAATTGGTCCTTTGATTCTGCTTGCATGAGTCCATCCTCGTTCTGCAGTCCGGACAGCAGTTTCTGTGATAAGTAAAACAAGAAAGGGCCCCTCCCACCTAGGAGTGAGAGAGGATTCTTTCCAGACTCTGATTAATACCATATCACCTGGCTTCACTGAATGCATAGATATATCTAGGGGTGGCCTCTGTACCACCATTCCCTTCCTTCGCAATCGCTCTCTCCTTTTCATCAGCTGAACCAATATAAGGGTTAATACTATCTTCATCTAAAGTAGGGTAATTGACTGGGCATTCCATATCATAGGGCATGCCATATAACATTTCAAATGGGGAAATTCCAGTATCCGCTCGGGGCTGAGTCCGAATATTAATAAAGCAATTGGCAAACATTTTACCCACGACATTTTGGTTTCTATCATTAACTTAGTTAATTGTTTCTTTATTTCTCCATTCATTCATTCTACTTTCCCGGAGCTTTGGGGGTGCCAAGGGGTATGGAACTCCCATTTAGTTCCAAAGGGGGCTAGAGCTTCTTTTACTACTTTGGAAAGGAAATGTGGGCCTCTATCTGAATCAAGAGTTTCAATATTTCCATATCGCAGTATGATATGCTCTAAAAGTACTTTTACCACTGTATTGGCAGTTGCCCTAGCAGTAGGGAACGCCTCGACATAATGAGTGAGGTGGTCTACCAATACAAGTAAATGTTTATATCGCCCTACTTCAGGGAGATCAGTAAAATCAATCTGTATTTTGGCGAATGGTCGGTGTGCTAATTCCCGTCCCCCTTGTACTTTTTCTCTAAGATGCTGTTTATTGATCCTCTGACACATTAGGCACCCTTGTACGATTCCCTTGGCTACATTATAAACCCCAATACACATGTACTTTATTGCGAACTGATCACCCAGCGCTTGGACACCCCAATGAGTCTTTAAGTGCATACCTCTCATTATTTTCCATGTTAGTGCTTTTGGTAACACCTGTCTCCCATCGGGTAGTTCCCATTTACCCTCTTTTTCCACTACTCCCATTCCCTTCAATTTATCCACTTCTGGTTTACTAAACTGTGGGCTTAGGGTTTTTGCTGGTGTTTCACCCGCTGGCGGGTTGAGGGTCACAGCAAGTAGTGCTGCCGCCTTGGCTTCCTGGTCAGCAAGATTATTCCCTCGAATTTCAGGGGTCGGTCCTCTTTGGGGTCCCTTAACATGTACCACAGCTATTCGTTTGGGCCCTCTTATTGCTTGTAGAATTTTGACAATCAGTTCCCCATGAACCAAACCCTTTCCTTGAGAATTAATAAGTCCCCGTTCTTCCCAAATTTTTCCGAAAGTGTGTACCACTCCATACACTTGTATTTTGAATCCGTGTACACAGTCCCTTCTTTGTCCTTTAAAAGTTCCAATGCCCTAAGTACTGCGTATAACTCACATGCCTGCGCCAACCAACTAGGACTGAGGGGTCCGGATTCTTTTACTTCTAGGCTCCCCCCGTCCACAATTGCATATCCTGACTTCCTTTTCCCTGCTATTACTCGAGATGACCCATCAGCGAATAACTTTTCTCCCTCTCCCAATTCTACCTCTTCCAGATCTGGCCTAATTTTCATTTGTTCTTCAATGGTTTGGAGGCAATTATGTGTTAACTCTTCCTCAGGACCCCCATACAAAAATTGTGCCGGGTTCTGCAAGCTCGTTGTTCCAATTTCCAGTTTAGGGGAATGGATTAGGATCCCCTCATATTTTAAAAGCCTAGCATCGATCCATTTTTCAGCTTTTTGTTGTAGAACTCCTCGAATATTATGGGGGGAGAACACCCTTAATTCACTTCCAAATGTTACCTTATTCGCTTCTTCCTATCAGGAAGCCTATCAGGGCTACAGCAACGACTGCCTGTAAACAGGTGGGCCACCCTCTACTGATGGGGTCTAAGAATTTGGAAATGTACCCTATGGGTTTCTTTTTCCCTGCCCACTCCTGGGTCAAAACCCCGTATGCTGTCCCCTCCTCAGTGGCCACAAATAAATAAAAGGGTCTCTTCACATCAGGCAGACTTAAGACAGGGGCATTAACTAGATCGGCCTTGAGACTCTCTAATCTTTCTTCATCCTCCTGAGTCCATTTAAGCAGTCCATCCATAGTTAGCTTTTGATACAAAAATCGCGCTTTTGCACTAAAGTTCTCGATCCACTGCCTACAATACCCGAATAGCCCCAACAATTGTCTAATCTGTCGTTTACTCCTTGGGGCTTTCAGTGATAAAATCCCATTTACTCGTTCAGGGTCTAACTTCTTAGTCCCCTTGCTTATCCAGTGTCCTAAATATTTTACCTCCTCTTCCACAAACTGTAGTTTTGACCGTGATATCTTGAGGCCTTGAAGGCTCAAGAAATTTAACAACCGTATGCTTTCTTTTCTGTCTCCTGATTCTCTCCTGCCAACAATAAGTCATCCACATACTGTACTAGCACAACCCCATCTCGCAACCGGTATTCCCGTAGAATTCGTTCTAGGGCTTGTCCAAATAAGTTTGGGGATTCCGTGAACCCTTGGGGAAGTACAGTCCACCTTAACTGCTGTTTCCTATGAGTGTCTGGGTCTTCCCACTCAAAGGCAAAATAATCTCTACTTTCCTCCTTTAGAGGGCATGTCCAGAATGCATCCTTAAGATCTATTTCACTATACCATTGGTTCTCGGGCCCCAGTTGACTCAACAGGGTGTGTGGGTTTGCCACTACCGGGAACCGGCTGACAGTCCGTTTATTGATTTCTCTTAGGTCATGCACCAGCCGATAGCCACCATTGGATTTTTTTACTGGTAAAATTGGGGTATTAAAAGGGGACATGCAGGGTTCGAGTACCCCCTTTCCCAATAGTCTCTCAATCTCAGGTTTTAGTCCCCTTCTCCCTTCATTAGATAAAGGATATTGTTTAACTCTTACTGGAATCTCGGGGTTCTTAATAACCACCTCAAACGGTTCAATATCCAGTTTTCCAACTGTTTCGGGAGTATACCATACTTCGGGGTTAATTTGCTTCTCGTCCACCTCTGTAAGGGGACAAAGCCTGATTTTTAACTCTTCCTTTTCCACATCCACCTGAATCCCCATTTCTACAATTAAATCCCTACCTAATAGGTTATGTTCCGCTTCAGGTACCAACAACAGCGTTCCGATTCCATATCTGCAACTTGATTCCACCGCCACATCTTTTATAATGGGGAACCTAAAAGGTTCCCCTTTTGCTCCAATTACATTAACTTCATCTCCGGATAGTTTACATCCCGGAGGTAATGACTGCACAGTAGACCTTTCGGCTCCGGTATCTACAAGAAAGATCACCTCCTGGTGCTGAGGACCCACTTTTAAAGTTATCAAGGGCTCTTTCTTACCAGGGGTGCTCAGCACATAGAGCCCCTGACCCCGCTAATCCTCCCGGAACGCTTTTTCATCCTGAATCCTTTTTCTACATTCTCTCTTCATGTGTCCTCTTTTCCTGCAATAAAAACATTCCACGGCTTTATCTCCCCTACCAGACCTACCGGGTCTCATTATCACACCTTTCTGTCCTTCTCTTACCGCTGCAACCAGCAGCCTAGTCTGCTGCTTTTCCGTTTCCTCTTCTCGCCTCACGTACACCTTCTGAGCTTCTCTAAGTAATTCATCCAACCCCCGCTCCTGCCAGTCCTCAATTTTCTCCAACTTCTTCCTAATATCTTCCCACGACTTGGCCACAAACTGAGTTTTCAGCAACGCTTGTCCTACAGGAGTGGCAGGGTTTACCCCAGAATATAACTGGAAAATTTTCCTTAACCTTTCAAGCCATTCTGTTGGGGTCTCATCTTTTTTCTGCTGTTCACAAAAGGCTTTATTAATATTCTGTCCTCGGGGAACAGATTCCCGTATCCCCTGAATTATAATTGTTCTCAAGTCTGACATATTATTCCTATGAGCCGGATCCTGATTATTCCAGTTTGGCCGATTTAAGGGCCATTTTTGATCCGCTGCCGGACCAGCCTGATGTTGCTGGTCCCACGCTCTCATCCCAGCCCCTCTAATCATGTCTCTTTCTTCTACGGTAAATAATATGCCCAGGATAGACTGTAATTCATCCCACGTGTACAAATTTGGTCCCAAGAATTGATCCAGCTTCTCGGCTACCCCCAGGGGATCATCTAACAGACTCCCCATTTCCTTCTTAAATTCTCTTACATCCCCTGTGTTAAGGGGAACTGCCACATACCCCGTTCCCGGCCCCCCCTGTCCGTCCCCACCAGGCACTAACATTTCCTGAAGAGGAAACAATCCCTCCCTTCCTCGCCTTATTCTATTACGTACAGACCTTCTGGGAGGGGGTGCCGGGGTCGGGGAATGAGGTTCCGAATCTGACCCTTCCTGGGCCTGGGCTATTTCCTGGCCTTGGGGTGGGTCCTGAGGCGGAAGGGCGTGAGGGGCATAGGGAGGGGGCCAAAGGGGGTCCTCATCATCTTTTCGAGGTTTATCTGGTCTGTTTTCCCTTAAGGCAAAGAGGAATGACAGTTCCCAGGATTGGGGAATCCATAGGGCAGCATATTCACTCTCCTCTGGGCTGACTGGTGGTCTTTTATTATTTACCCATATATTTAATTGTTGACACACCCAATCCTCGAAGGACCCGAACACGGGCCAGAGTACATGAGGATTGCTGAGAGGTTTCCCACCCCAAATCTCAATACAATAATTAATCATCTTCTCCTTAGACTTATTCTTTCTCTTTGGTGAACTGTCCCAATATCTTATCATCAGGCCTAAGGGACTATCAGGGGGTATGTCGGGTAACTTATCTTTCTTCCCCATCCCCACGGGTCCAGAGGGCTTGCTTTTCCTCTGTCCCATCTTCCGAGGTGCCCTTATCCACACACACTCACTTCCCCTCGGTCGTGACTCGCTCCCTCGTGGGCTACGAGAACTGCACTACTGGAGGGTCCGCACTCGCGTGATCTCAGAGAGACCTCTCACACAGTCACACCTCGGGATAACCACCCCAACCAAACAGCTCACAACTTATATACTCACCCGCTCCTGGGGTCTTCGCTTGCTCTTCGTGCACAAAATTTAAGGGGTCCTGCAGGTTCTTTTGCTCAGTTATCGTAATTTAAAGGGGTTCGCGGGTCCAGGGTGTGGTGGCGGCAACTCCTCAAGACGGGGCTATCCGGGGATACGGCGTCTCCCCGCTTGCAGGGGTCCGCACCAAAGAACCTGGATCCGTGTCATGGCACCAAATTTGTTATAGACACTCGTGAGAAATTGGAGGAGCCAATTTGTAGTGAATAAAAAAAGTCGAATTTATTAGCAAGCGATAAGAGAGCAAAACAGTGCTGGGCGGCCGGGGAGGCAGTGCTCCGCCATAAGCTCGCAACTTTAGGTTATAGTTACATTCCTTATATACATTTCATGTATCTCTTTCTTGCAAGTCTCTGCCTTGTCCTGCTTCTTCTTTCTTCATTCGTGCAGGTCTCTCACTAAGCAGATTCGGTCTACCTTCTCAAGGACGAGTGTCTTTTGATGTAGAATGTCTTTTGACATGAAAAAGTACAGTCTTGGCAGAGTCCATCCCCCTTATCTGGTAGATTATAGCTGTTGTTCTTTTCCCTCCTTAGCTAGTAAGTTATAGCCGTTGCCCTCTTCCCGTGACCTTTACGCACCAATTAAGCAAGCTTTGTTATTTACACAAGGCATCTGCTAACTCTCAATATGTCTCTTCTCCCTTCCTGATTTCATGAACAAAGTTAACCCGTTCATTACAAATATGATGATTATAGTCGCCAGTTTATTGAGCCTAGCTGATCATTCTTATACAATTCTATAAGTTCCTTAGAAGCTTTGATTGGCTGCTGCGTGCAAGCATTTGGTGTCCACGCGCACAAGCATAAAATGTGATTGGTTATATCGACACTGTACACGTGTATAAACATAAGATACAGTTAGTTATACTCACTCTGTACACGCGCGTAAACATAGGACATAATTGGCTATATTAACTAGAGCATGCGAAACTTGTCTCAGTCTAATTGGTCAAGATAAACTGCCGAATTGAGGTTGTTTGTGCCAAGTTCCCTTTATCGTGGAATGCGCACCTGTGTTTTCCTAATTGGGATCTTTCTTTTTCTGTCTTCTTGTTTATTCTGTTCAAGGCCTTCTAAAGGCGTCTGGAATGCTCTTGCGACCATGAGCTACTTTCAGGCCCAGTAACTAAGTTCCATATAATTGAACCCTACATAAGCTATACCCCATTTAGGGTCCAGATTTGATTGCTGTTTAGTTCAGGCTCATCTGCTGTTAAGAGATTTTCATAGTCAAAGAGGGGAATGCTGATTGTGTGCATTCTTCTTCTCTTTCATAGAGTGTTGTACTATGTTTAGTAATTTGCTGTTGACAGAAATAATTTATGGTTGTCTACGAAGTTGGAGGTATGGCAGGACAGGGACTCGGCAGCTGGGGTTTAGAGACCGCACGGCACCGGGGCCTCCCCTCTCCCGCCCGGGCAGGGATCCGGCAGTCTCCCGCCTTCCATCCCCGGGGCGGCCACCGTGGTGGTGCAAGGGGGGAGCAGGGGCAGCCAGGCTCGGCGCGAACTGCGTGGCGGGGGGGGGGGGGGGGGGGGGGGGCTGTGGAGGGTCGGTGTGTTTGTGTGTGTGTGTGCGTTCAGTGGCGGGCCCGGGGGTGGGGTGTGGTGTGTCGGCCCGGGGGCCTGTTTCGGAGGGTGGGGGTGCGCGCGTGCGCGTTTTGAGCGCACAACTGTGATCGGGTCAGTAGGTGGAGCGTTTGGAGGGTTTACCTCTCCTCTGCTAATCCAGTGTGGAATATGAGCCAACAAAGGGGAAGGGTGAGAGGAGAAAGGCAGGGAAGAGAGAAAGAAAGGGCACTTCCATGCCCCGTTCTTGAAAGTGTTCGAGGTCAGGTTGGACGTGGCTTTGAGCAACCTGACCTAGTGAGAGATGTCCCTGGCCATGGCAGAGAGGTTGCTCTACGTGAACTTTAAAGGTCCCTTCCAATCCAAACCATTCCACAACTCTATGATTCTGATTCTATGAAATGCTAACAGGGTGCTGCTACCCCCAGTGAACTACACTACAGAATGCTGCCACTGGGAACGCTTTGCTGCGCAAGAATGCTGGGACGACCCACTCACTGTTTCCTACTCTTCAGCAGCGATTCAACCAGGTGACCCAAAGCTCCCAGAGGGACTATGGACACCAGGATGGCCAGCGCCACAGCTGCACGGTACATTAGCGGTCATTTGCAATCTGCAGCCTTTGGACTTTTCTCACCAGCACCTGTAGGAGATGAGACAGTCCCCACGTATTCATGTGTTCTGCACTGCTGACAGTCGCACAGTGTGTTTGAGAGGCTGAACGGTTGCTATGTGCAGCTGTGCCCGTGGGCTTGGGGCAAGGAGTGCTTGCTGGGGATCCTGGATTCCTGAGGAGTGCAATACAGTATTAGAAAGGCATAAAAAATAGACAACCAAAGCTGAATGCCTCAGCCCTGCATTCCCCCTATGGCTCTGGATGGCGGCCAGCTCACAAGCTGAAGTCACACAGCCTGCAGCCACTGCTGTAATCCCATCTGGAGGAGAAACATTCCCCTGATACGTTGCAATCAACTGCTTCATAAGTGAATGGCAGTGCATGGAAGATGAGCAGCAGACACAGGTGTCAGCCGAGACACCCAAAGCTGCAAAGGCACACGGGTGATGTTCTGGGTAGAAAGTTTTCATGCGAAGAATGCATTAAGCTCACTGTGCAATACCAGTAATCGTTAAATGTTGGTCCGCAGAGCAGCAGCTGCAGAGGGGATAGAGTGAGCTTTTGCCTGTGACCCGGCAAAGGAAGTGAAGACTCACGACTTACCCATCCGTTCCTTCCAAGGCTCTATGTCAGAATCCCACTGAGATGCAGAGCCTCTTTCTAAGTCATTTAGAAAGACTACAACAGCCTCCATAAACAATGTCCTCTCTCTCCCGGACTGAGTTGTTAGTCTAATAGACTGATGCTGTTTTTCTGAAGCGAGTGCTTGCAGCTCACAAACAAAACAAAGATGAGTAATGTAGCAGTTGTTTCATCAATTTAAACAAATTAAGACCTACTATCAGTCTTCCCTGCAGCAGGCCCACAGAAATTAACACCATCTAAGAGCCATACCCATGGCAAGTCTAGTGAAATAATGTCAAACTAGATTGAGTGCTGCAGGCTGTTTGGGGCAAGATGACTGCTCATTTACCATCTCTCTCACCCCACAGTATGTTGGTTTCAGCTTTGTTAACTGCTACAAGTCAACTGATGGAGCCACTTCACAAATTTATTCCGTGCCCCAAGGACTTGAAGAGCTTGATCTGAAGTATCTTTTATACATTATTTCAATGGCAGTTACTACAGCTCTGCGTGATACTTAAGAAGAAAGTTAAAAGTTGAACTTTAGCATAAATCCTAGTAGTATCACCTTTAAAAGAAGCAAAAAGGCTTCAGCTGTTTTGATAAGAACGTATCAAAAATCCTTACCTTGCTGTCACCAAGTTCTGAAATCCATTCTTTGACCAAGCTATTCGGTTTACCAAGAATGACCAGCCTTTAAAGAAAACTCATGTATAAGTTTGCCCAAAAAAAAACCCAGGAGATTAACAAATTTTACAGCCTTGTTATACCTGTGATTCAGTTCTTCCTCATCTTCAAATACCCCACATGCTTTCATTGCTTCAACCACCTTCTGAGTATGAATGCAGTCTATATCCTTAGGAGGAGCCAAGCTAATTGGAGAAGTCATTCCGTAGGGCCTTTGAGGCTGGTTCTGCAGCCTAGGAGTACTGTGGGAGACAATAAAATCCTGAACACTCCACAAAACAAAAAAAAACCACAAAACAACAAACCAACCACCTTACTGGAAAACACCCTTCCACTTAGAGGTTTTCAAATCAGCTTCTGCTCTTTTGCACAGCATTACCATAAATGAGGAGAAAAAGATCCTGCTTATGGTTTTTAGATAACTTGACCTAACTTAGAAGTCACAACTACTTTTTTAGAAAAACATTTCTGGATATAAGAAAAGATCCAAGGTGCTACCAAGTTGCTTCTACAGACTCTGGAAGGACATTATAGTTGATTGTAGAGGAAGGACATACAACAAAGTGGTCTGTTAAACAGAGTTGTTGCAGCAAATTCAGCATTCCCTTGGTTTTGTTTACAGAAGAGGACAAATGAAAACATCAACCAATCTGCAGCTAATGTTACTAGCAGAGCCTTGTGCTCTTAACACAGTGTTCAATTTTTATAGTTCAGAGGCTTAGCTGTACATACATCTGTTTCAATCTAAATCCAAGAGCTGTATGTCAGCATGCAGAGCAGCGCAAGTTAAGCTCTGTTTGTAGAAGGTGCTCAAATCTGCTTGAGCTAGCTCACTGCCCAGTTAGGCTGAGCAGGACACCAGGCACCTGGGTTTGGAGGCCCACAAGGTTACTGCCCCTGGAACTTCAGGCACAGCAAGGCATCATTTTCACCTCCAACCCTCTGCTTGCCCTGTTTGCTTAGAGTTCCTTGCAATCAGAAGCAGCACAGGACTGACATGGCAGCACACCATTAAATTACAAGCAGCGTGAGCTTTTTTTTTTTTTTTTTTTTTTTACACCACAGAACCCTTGCTTTAGAAAGGGAAAAATGGAGAAAGAAACCCCTACTTTGCATTACCAGCTGACACCAGGGGAGAGAAAGGAGTGGGACAGAAGGTGAGGACTGTACTTAGTGGATCAAGGGTCTCTACAGAAACACTAGTAGCAAAAGGGGGAGACACGTGAAAAAGGTCTCTACAACTCATCATGCTTGTCAAAGAGCCCATATCCAGACCCGAAGGCTAAAGGGATTAATGATGCCATTATTCAAACCGGACATTTTCCTACTTAACATACGGACAACTTCAGGTATTAGGTGGGTTAGTCGAGAGACGCTTAGAACTATTTAAGGCATCTGACCCACTTTGGCTGGAATGGGATGAGGAAGTGCTTAAAGGACAGCTTCAACACTTGATTGTAAAAAGGTAGCTTATTGGAGCTCCTTATTTCTAATTGTTGCCTTTACTCTTCCACTGAGGGAAGATGGATTTCTCTCTCTCAGAGTAGCTTTATCCAACTACAGACATGGCTTTTAGTCATCTAGTGGGTTCCCCCTGCCTCCCTTCTCTATGAGCTCATTTTTCAAACTTTTTTCTATGCGTTTTCCAAAAAGCTGGAGCTGGGGCGTATTAGGACTGTAGTCCTATCAACTAGTCTCCCCAGTCAGAACAGCTGTTTACTTACAAGGGTAACTAGGCCTTGACCTCATTTGCCTTGCCTAGTTTATAGGCATTGTCAACTTCCACTTCCTAAGTCAAAATAGTCATAATGAATATTTTCCTTCTTATGATATTATTTCCATAACAAATACAGAAGGAAAGCCTATGTTTAATTGATGTGCACTACATCTAAATTAGAACACCTACAGCAGCAACTTCCTACATGTTGTACGTATTACTTGCAGCGTACAACTTGCACTTCAGAGAGTTTGCACAACACAAGAATGGGTTTTAGACTTTGCTAGCATCCACGATCTTTCCAGCGTACAGAAGGCCACCATCTGCCTTTTGTTGCCCCGTTCTTCCTACAGAGGCTATAATTAGAGATTGACATAAAGGACAATACCAATTAGATATAGCAGATATTATTAAGAGCAAATTCTTTCTTCTAGGCAAGAGTCGATATTTTTCAGTTGCCTGCATGTATTACTGAAAATTTGATCTCACAACTTAAAAGGTGAGGAAAATGGCACTTGGAAAGCTTTACTGAGAGTGACTTATGCCCAATAGTATGTGTTCCCCTTTTGGTATTAAAAAAAAATAATAATAAATCTTACTTCTCTCTCTCAACTGTACCAGACTGCCAGGCATATACAAATAAGAGAACTTAAGAGAGAAAGTAGCACACATGGCATACTACCTATTCATCCATCAGCCTTCTGTTTAAATGAGAAGTCTCTGGCAGTTTAATATTTTGCCAACTCTTGCTATGATTTGTCCACCATAGTGAACAGCTCCAACCTACTTCTGTTCTGAGAGATCCTAATTTTATACAAGAAGTTAAACTCATTTGTTCCAAGTTTTGACACTTGTTTATAGCTTCACAAAGCTGCAAGCCATTTCTCCTGCATACTCTGACAGACAACAGATAAGTTCACACTGTTACAGTTCAGGGAGTTGCCTTCAGCCATCAGGGTGGTGTATGAGCCTTTCACTGTGAATGCATCTCTCTGACTCACGCGGTCGGCTTGCCTCCAGCTGGGTAGAAATTTATCACTCCAGCCTTTTCTACCCTCACCACTTGGGAGGAGGAATGAATGG
Source organism: Astur gentilis (assembly GCF_929443795.1). Classification (NCBI taxonomy): domain Eukaryota; kingdom Metazoa; phylum Chordata; class Aves; order Accipitriformes; family Accipitridae; genus Astur; species Astur gentilis. The sequence goes on from NC_064914.1 coordinate 7,688,908, forward strand.
AAATCAGCTCCTGAACCGCCAAAATTGATAGCACAAACCAAACCAACCAACCAATCAAATCCAACCAAGAAAACCCCCAAACCCCATGACCTTCACTGAAGTAGCACCAGCTACACCTTCCATTCCTACCACACAAACTCCTGCTAATAAAAGCCTGCAGGCACCTGCTGGCAAGTTAAAGCACCTTGTTCCTGACACCAGCATTCAGAGAAAGCCACTTTTTTTCCACCTTGAAGCGTGGCTGGTAGCCTGAGAGCAGTGACAAGCTGCAGCCGCCGGCAGCCCGTACGGCACAGATATTAACTCATTTTCCCTCAAACTTCTTTTATCTTCTTCCACGTACGCTTCCTATGCTGTTGCCTCACAATGACATATTTGGCCTGCTCTTGTCCCTGAATTGTTGTTTTCTTGCTTCCTGAATTGGAGATTTTAGACAATCTGTGGGATGGGTCCGGGGTTTTGTTCTGATTTATCTTGAAGATTTTATAAACACAGTGCACCGTTACAATCTATCTCTAACACATATATACCAAAAGGAAGGACTGACCTGACACTGCAATAACGGATAAAACAGACTCCTCTCTCTCCAACTGAGAGAAGGCACCTTGGGTATTTGGCCTGACTAAACTGAAGAAACTCAAAATTGTCATAAGGTAACAGTGTTGACTTTTCCAAGAGTTTGCTCAATCGGTGTCAACTAAGTGGTTAGAAAAAGAATGTTGGAGGCTGACTTCTATTGGGAAATCAATTTCTACAGTCCTGTTCAGCCAGAAATCAAAAGGGTGGCTTTCCGCCTGAGCCTTTAATTGTATTTAATTCTGATATGGAATTATGGTTTCCTCCAAAAAAGTTCCTTTTTCACAGTCCTCTTTTCGATCAGGTACTGGAGTTTTATTTTAAATAAATTTACTGCAAGCAGAGATCCCCTTTGTTAAAGCCAATTCAAATTAGGCCATTTAAACATTAACGACCGCTTGTATTCTCCACAACTATCTGTCCATACTTACTTCATTATAAATTGGCTGTTGCAGAAGTGAAGTGCTACGGCCTCGTTTAACAGCTTACAAGTAGTAATACATAGAATTTCTGTAGAACACTTGCAGTTCCCAGCCTGGTCTGCCACCTGCTGAGCAAAGTGTACTGGCTCTCACTGGATGACCTTTTGGAGTGGAGAGGGGAAAGAGCAAAAAATCCCATTCAGTTTATCTGAAGAGAATTTTTAAAAGACATTCTAAAGTTACAGTTCCTTACCAGTGGTGGGTATTGATTGTCCTTGGGGGCCCATATGACTTGCTAATGCTGGGTGTCTTTGCACAGGAACCTGATAGCCCTTGTGAATAAACGCAGACAGTTGGAAAATAAGCTCTACTGAAATATAAGAATCGCTGCCTATGTTGAAATAAAGCTTACCTTCTCTTCCAACGAACTGCTGATGGACAGAGAGAAAGATGTAGAAGGTTCAGCAGCCAGTCACCAGAGCAGCAGGAGGCGTAACACTCATGATTGGTGGTGGAGGCGGTGGCAGTAGCGGCTGCTGCTGCTGCTGTTGCTGCCGAATCTGCTGACACAGCCTTTTTGTGTAGCCAGTTCCATTTCTGTAGTTGTTCACAGCCTAGAGGCAGAAAAACATTAACAAAAAGGGTAAGATGAAACTTCAGCATACATATGAACAAAAGCCTTCACAGAGGAAAACTGCTTGTATATTCCTGTAAGGGCTATCAGTCCTAAAAGAAACCAACAAACAGATATATGAAACCAATATACACATCACATGAAACACTGATACTAATGACTGATAACTCAGAGTAACTATTTAACGTGCTTCAGTGTTAACACCGAATTTGAAAGCAAGGCAATCATGTTAAACAAAAGCGTGACCTTAATTTGCCAGGTTGTCTCTAAAGAGTTGTAAGCTTCTGTGACAGCAACAGATAATGTATTTGAAAAGTAAATTTAGCCATACTGATTTACGCCTTGCTTAAGGAGATGTAAATTAGTATCTTCTTCCCTTTCAGCTTTCTACAAATAGCCTTTTCTTACAAGCACTCTATGATAATGTCATCACATTACCTCGCATAGGCACTTATTGGCAATTAAAGCATCAGGCGAAACATCCGTCTGATGCCGTGTTGGGCACGTATGTTCCTCAGATTCCAGCAATGCTGTTCTAATACCTCTGTATAATTAGAATAATCAAAATAGTATTTAGCCAAACTAAGGAAGTTTTCCGGGTTCTCATCAATTATAAAAACACACATATGATTAATGGTGAATATGGTCTTGAATTGAGACCATGAAGCTAGAAATGTTCAACAGTGTAAAAAATTTCTAGTATGCAGCAAATAACTATACAGTTTTGATATTTCACTAGTGTGACATCTGAAGATGTAGCATAGGCTGTGTCTTGATGTTTCAACTAGTCTCTTTCCCACCATCTAGTACAGTGCGAAGTCCCCAACCTCAAGGTTAATGAATAAAACATGTCTCAAAAAACCATGAGTAGGTTTGAGTTCTGAAGGTTTTAACCAACTCTCCCGTGGAGAAGAATGTGGATTAAATGCCTAACTCTCCGCTTCTTGCAGACCACCAGAAGTCCCCAGAGTTGCCTATATAATTTTGTATGAGAGAAAGGGCTGTGGACAAACTAAACACATTCAATACCTAACATTGTAATCACCTGCAGAGTTAGCCACTCTTCTCATACTCGTCCTTCCGCATGTAAAGAAGATTTAGCTAGACACGTAAAAAGGGGGAAAAGCTTCCTGGCTTTCTTTTCCCCTTTATACGAGAAGAGCACTTTCATATTCAATTCGTATTAAATATTAAATAGAACTGGTAACAAAGTTATTTCTTTCTGCTTTCAGAAGATCAGATGTGATGTTTTGAATCAACAAATATGGGAGTAACACTTACTTTCATCACAATAACTGTTTCCACAGCAGGGAATAACAGCTGCATCAGTCATTAGACCCTTACAAATGAGACATAACGACTCGTCTGGAACAGGATCATCGGAGGAGGAGGAGGAGGATGGCTCCTGTGGTAAAAAGGGAGGCTTTTCCTTCTTTTCTCTAGCAGAAGCTTCCCTGGAGGAAGGGTGGGGAAGGAAAAAGAAACAAGTTAAAGATGGGTAAAGGAAAACTTTTCCAAGCTTTGGATTTTACCAAAGGAGGAGAAGAGATGGAATTCTGCTCACTCCACATTAGCCTTCTAAAACACAGGTGCTTAGTTTAAACTCCTTTTCTACAGCCACAACACTAGAAGAGGGAGGGGGGAACAATCTTCTTTCTGCAGAACTCTCCCATTCATTGGATCAACTAAGAAAGAAGCTCAGACTAGGAAAATATGTTTTTGACAGCTAGAAATCAGGCAAAATGAATCCCACCTCTCCTCTGCCAGAGGATAAATGTAAATTGCAGGCACAGGATAAAGGTAGTCTCCGAGTAATTACATTTTCTAAAAGGAAGACATCTATGTTACAGCTTCTACAAAAGCAGATCCATGATGGAAAATCAGAAGTGCTACCAAGTGCATTTTAAAACAGCCACTCTTGTCAGCACACGGTAGTATTTTCTCAGTTTATAGCAACAGGAAAATGTCAGTCAGTTTCACACATGGGATTTAATAGAAGTCAGAAGGGGAGGAAATCTCAGCCCAACAGCTACCTGCTGAATTTGGCAAGAAGCCTTTCAAACAGAAAACAGAAGCAAAATGAGCTTTCAAGGAGAACGACTCCACTGTAAACACTACTGAAATGTTTTGCAGAAATGCAGATTCTTAGCATACCGCATGTTTAGCCAACTTCCAGGGGCATGAGCAGTAGGACCACCCTCTTTTAATATTAGAAAGTAACACAGATTTTCAGGTTAAGGTACAGTGACAGTGCTTCCTCCCTTGGAATGACAGATGCCTGCCAACTGGGTTGCACTGCCACTCAGATTTTTATGCGTGATTTCTCTCCTTCACTTTTTGGTCAGTCCACTTAGTTCCATACTTCGGCATTAATAGTTGGTATTGCATATTTTCCAGATCTTGTCAGCATAGCACCCTTCGTATTGGGATCCTTCACCTTTGTCATGAAACTCTGTGGAATTCCTGTGCTCTTTTTAACTCTGGGAACAGACTCAAATTTTTTGTCCTGTTCAAGAAAAGAGAGGGAGATGTACCTCAAGACCCACACTTAAAATGACATGTCCCTGATTATTTTAAGCAGCAAAAGCCTTTAATCCTCTCCTTTTACCTAGCGTAAGGGTTGCTCAACTGAAGTAGTTATTTTCCTACAGGATATAGCTAGGATGTTCCAAAGGCTTGAACAGGGTTTTGAACTCCAGCAACATTCTTTGGCTTAACTTCAGGTTGCTTAAGGCTGACATATGCCTTAGCTCACCATCCACTCAGAGAAGAGACAAACCCGCTGCTCCTCCTCCAAAGCACAAGTCAGAGTGAGAGCTTAATCTTGTGCTCTGAATCAGTCACTGGAGAAACCTACACTCACCATCTATAGGTGAAGGTTGAATTCATACCTCACCGTATACCTTCAGTGACTAACGTGAAATGGCATCAATGCTCAACCAGGGACTTAGTCTAATTAAAACACGTAAATATGCAACAGATGGGATCAAGAGAAATGTCTTGGTTCGATACAAAATAATAAAAACTGTGAACTGGCATTAAAAAGAGTGGAAAACAGAAAAATTTCCAGTAATACTGAAGTATATAAAAATATGCATGAAAGTTCATAGAGAAAGATCTATGGACGTATTTAATGTCTACGACCTAGAAAGAAAATTCCACCTTTATAATTCCAGCTTCCCCTTGAATTTGGAAGAGCTTTGCAACATTGCCATATAACCTCTGCCTTTCACCCCAAGCGAAACAATTCTTAATATGAGTGTTCATGTATTTGTTATGTAACTGTGAAGTTATAACCATTAAAAACTAGGGTAACACCAGAAGTCCCCCACAATCATACCCCATTTTTCGAGCAGTTCTTTATGTAGTGGCCAGGTCTTCCGCAACGAAAGCAAGTATATGATGGTGGAGTCGGACCTAAGGGTTTCTTCATGTAACTAAAAGGTTTGAGAGGGAAAAAATAAAAAGGTAGGCACATGTCTCTCTTGTTAAAACACACATCTCTGCAATTTTCCCATAATCTTCAAAGAACAGATTGGACATGATCAACACTTACTTGACTGGATCGTATTCATGCCAGGACTGTACCATCAAAGCTTTTAGTTCATCTTCTCGGAAGCACTGGCTTCAGCCAGACTGGCAGTCTGTTTCACAGGTGTGAGAAACTATGGACTAGGGTATTGTTTATTAAGATTTATGTTAAGCTCAATGTAAAGGTCAGGAAATCGCTCATGCAAACAGCTACCAGACATCGCCTGTATAAGATAAGATAAGATAACCACAATCGTTTACCATTGTACAAGATAACCGCCAGGTATCCAAGAACCGACAGAAACAGGACAGACAACCCCATATAAGGACATATGAATAAGGGATTAACTAAGAGACAAAGGAGAAAGACTTCTTACTTCTGCCTCAAAGAGGCAGACAACGACCCCCTAACAACAACTGAAACATACGCAGAGTATCTCCACTACTTCAGGAACATGGAAGTAAAGGTGTATAAAAAGGGACTGTTTGAACTACTCAGAACGGCAGTTGGTGGAGCGCAGACTCCCCTGCCGTCCAGCACTGTATTTGCTCATATTCTACTTGCTATAATCAATAAAATTTTAATTGGATTATGATCCCTTGTGGTCGCAATTTATGACACAGGTAATTATTTGACACGCACATTAGAAACACATTTAAACCCACACAGCCAAAGACAACACCACTCACCCCATCCTGTAAAGAGCAGCACAATGCTACCTGAGGTTGCATGAAAACAGCAGCTTACATAAAATATAGCTGTACTGAAGATGTTCTGGGGAGTCCTTACGCCATTACAGGGTGTTTATGTGCCTGTTAACTTACTTGGAAAGAGCATCCTAGGGCACTCAAGACCTTAGGCTCTCTTTGTGCCTTCCCTAAAGACTTGTGTAACTAATCCAATTTTCTGCCAAGTGGACTAAGGCCATGTGCAGCAAAAATTACACTATCCAGAATTTTTATGCTGATTTTTAAGCTCCAGACTGGTTGAAAGAGAAGACATCCACTGTATGCTTAATTGAGAAAGATGTATGCAAGGATCATTATTTAATTCAATTTTGCAGCATTCAAAGGCACACAAATTAAGAGTTGGGGAAGTTGCTTTTGCTTGCTGAAATTCAGCTTCCGATACAGAAGCATGGTGTAACCTTCAGGTGCACAATCTCTCTTAAATCCTCCACAGAGCTGACGGGGATAGGCACGTCTTGTGTCCCTGAATATCTGGGACTAGGAAAAGGTCTTCTCAGAACGTGTCTTCAAGGCCTTAAAAAGGATGAGATATCCAGCAACCACCCTTACCATGCGTATTCTAAGAGAAAAAGAAATACTGGCAACACTGTTTATCATGAGGAGGAGGAATACAGCTGGAAAACTGTGAAGAAAACCATGGAACAGCAACACAGGATTCTGGCTGCGATGTGTGTTATTTCATGAAAAATGACTTGAAATACAAAATGATGGTTGGTGGGAGTTGTGCATAGTAAACTGTAGCTGGAGTAGGTTCAGAATACTTTAACCAGGGAATTAGAAAGATATTTTGAACATTGGCAGATAAAATACAGATAGTAATTCAGAAGCAGAGCACAAAAAAAAAACACAGCTCCTAAGGGAAGATTCATAACGGCCTCTTTCATACACACAGCATTTCTTTCTGTGGAGGCAAGAGCAGGCTGAAAACCACAGAAGACGGCCAGGAAGAGCAGAAAATTCATGGCAGTAAATACACAAGCTGCAAAGCATGTTCTAGCTTGACCTCACACAGGGTCACATGTACCCTCACTTCCCAAGAGCCGGTGTGACGGGTACACTCGATCCTATAATCAAACTAGCCATAGTTTGGTAAAGGCTCCAAAGGAGGTAAAGGCCTGAGCCATAGCCAGGCCAAGAACTCCTCTAGTTTCAATCTCTTCTCTGAAAACCCACAAAGGAGCCGAGTGACCCAGTGAGCACCGCTGCCTATCACCTTGGAACACTCATCATGCAATTAACACAGGAATAGTGGGTGGCTTTTCCAAGACTCATTTATCAAGGAGCAAAGAAAGTTGTGGGCACAAGGAGTCTCATCCATACCCTTCCCATGGCATGTGATTTGACTAGGAGCCAGCCACTTTATCCCATAAATATGACAGCCTAAGGGAGCCTTCTTTCAGCTCTCCCTCCTAGACAATGTGGCTGCACGGCAGTGATCTCCCCTTGAGCTGGGACGCCTCTCAAGGTTGCTCCTCGAGGCAGAGAGACCTGTTCTCAATGGCAGATCTTTGCTAAGTGACTGACAGCATGCTGAATTCATACTAAGGAAACAGTACTAATCCATGTAGCTACTTAATATTAGCTATTATAAACTTTGTACAGATAATTCCATTAGACATAAACTGTTGTCCAACTCTGAGACTAAGATTGGACCGAGCCACACCTAGGCTCCATGAGGAGTTTAGAAAGCAAGGGGGTCCCCTCTGAACCTCGTGACTCCACGGGAGGGTCTTCCTTACCCTTTTGCATCTCCGGTCTCTGTGTGAATCCTTCCAGCTCGATTCTAACTCAATTCTCCTTCCTACGTGTGAGATATGTTCATCTGATTCGTGTCAATATAAACAATGCTAGGGCCGCATAATAAAATGTGACCCTCACTGTCTATGTAATCTTTAACCATTTTGTCGATCCCTGTGTAACTGCAGGCAGGGAGGAGACAGATGATATGTACATAGTTCATTCTTTTTTTTTGCCAACCCAAAACCGGTTCTGTTGTTAACTATCCTAGAACTGAGGCATTTGGATGTGCATTTGGCTTCAGGGATTGCAGTGCTTGGGATCTTGATGGGCCATTTGTTGTGTGTATTTGTTTTGGGGGGAGGTGTCTGTTGTAGACTTGTTTGGGTTCTGGTGATCACGGCAGGTGCTGTGAAAGGTATCCGTGGTTACACAGGATGTCTGCTGTCTGGCATGAACAGTGGGGAGCCTGGTCAGAGACAAGTTTCTAAGCTCCCACACAACCAGGAGATGGAGAAGAACATGCCTAATATGAATATGTAACGAACGTTAGACTATAAAAGAAGCTGTCTTGTTTTTCACGGCCCACCTTGTGGTAGAGCAGAAGCTCCCCACGTGCCCAGCGCTGTTTGCTTGCCTTTATTCATTTAATAAATTGTTAACTTTGTTTAAAATCCTGTTTGGGACAAAATTCATTTACAAGAGTACGTGTCTTCCATGCAGTAATTAATAAGGCAAACCTGGCCGTCCAACTTACTGAACCTTGGGAAACCACTGTCAAACTTTGTTAAATTCCCCAAATTTACTGAACTCTGTCAAATTATTATTTTACCTCAATAAAACACACTGACGCTTGTCTCCTTCTGAGCTAGGTGCATTCCGCCCCTGGGCGAGAGATTGGCGCAGCTGCCAGGATCCTACATCAGGGCGAGCGGTTGGCTCAGCCAGCAGGATCCTGAATCTGGACTCGCGACAGCCCACAGCACAGCCTGCGTGGGGCGAAAGGCATGCATCAGACCTCGGGGCCATCAGACCCACAGGGAGGCCTGGGGACAGCAAGGGCACCTGCTGTGTCCCCACCAGAGCTGCCGGCTGGAGAGGAGGCCGCCCTGCCTTCCCCTGGCCCGCGGACATGAAACACTGACCTCCAGCTCTCAGGGCTCGGGCTGGCAACCCTCGGGGCAGCAACAGGAACCGCTCTGACCCTGGTCGTGGGGCCGTCCCTGGGGCTGAGCACTCAACTGAGCCTCGGCAGGGCCCTCGGGTGATCACCAAGGTCTCCCCTCAGGCCCCTCCACCCTGGGAGATACCTGCTCCTGCTCCTGCAGCTCCCCTGGACCTTTCCCTGGACCCCCCTCACCCCACCTGCCCCCAGCCCATCTCTCCCCCATTTCTCCTCAGGCTGCTCGGCCTCTGCCCCCTCCGGCCCTGCCCCAGGCCGGCTGTGACTGACTGGCTGCCTCCAGCTCCGCTGATTGGCTCAGCCATGGCCAATAGCACAGCTGTTGCTGGGTGGGCAGGGGCCGCCTCTCCTCACAGAGCCCGCCCACCCCCGCCCAGCTGCTCCTCAGCCAGCCGGGGCACTGGGCCTGCAGAGAGATGACCTTTGGGAAGGGCCCTTCGGTCCAGAGCTGTTCCCTCAGCAGCGCTTGCGAGGTGTGCGTGCAGCTCTGCCGTCCCTCAGTGCTGCTGTGGGGTCTGCGCCTGCTCGGAGAGGGAGGGAGGGAGAAGAGCTGCCCTGCGTTTGCTCCGGGTCAGCAAATCTTTCCCAAAAGGCGTGTCTGTCTGCGCTGCCAGCCACAGCCCTGGGCAGGAGGAGCTCCGTGACGGGAGCCCAAACCCCTTGCAAATCCCCCAATCCCCTCAGAGACCCCAAACCCCTCAAATACCCTCACGGATCCTCCCAAACACCTCAGAGACCCCAACATCCCCTCACAAATCCACTCACAGACCCCGCCAAACCCCTCACAGACCCCAACATCCCCTCACAAATCCAGTCACAGACTGCCCAAACCGCTCACAAATCCCCCCCATCCCCTCACAGACACCCCCAAACCCCTCAAATCCCCTCATGGATCCCCCCAAACCCCTCAGGGACCCCAACATCTCCTCACAAATCCCCTCACAGACCCCCCCATCCCCTCACAGACCCCCCAAACCCCTCAAATCCCCTCATGGATCCCCCCAAACCCCTCAGGGACCCCAACATCTCCTCACAAGTCCACTCACAGACCCCCCCATTGCCTCACAGACCCCCCCAAAACCTTCAAATACTCTCACAGACCCACCAAACCCCTCAGAGATGCCAGCATCCCCTCACAAATCTACTTGCAGACCGCCCAAGCCCCTCGCAAATCCTCCCCAAAACCCGTCGCAGACCCCGACATCCCCTCACAAATCCCCTCACCACCACACAAATCCCCTCACAGACCCCCCAAACTTCTCAGAGACCCCGCCAAACCCCTCAGAGACCCCAACATCTCCTCACAAATACCCTCACCACCTCACAAATCCACTTACAGACCCCCCCATTGCCTCACAGACCCACCCAAACCCTTCAAATCCCCTCCCGGTCCCCCCAAACCCCTCAGAGACTCCAACATCTCCTCACAAATCCACTTACAGATCCCCCATTGCCTCACAGACCCACCCAAACCCTTGCAATCCCCTCGCAGACCCCATTAAATACCTCACGGACCCCAATATTCCCTCACAAATCCAGTCGTGGACCGCCCAAACCCCTCACAAAGCCAGTCCCGGACCGCCCAAACCCCTCGCAAATCCCCCCCCAAACCCCTCACAGACCCAGACATCCCCTCACCGACCCCCTCACCCCCCACCCGCACTGACCGGGCTGCAAGCACACATTGCTAGCTCAAGTCCAGCTTCTCATCCACCCGTGCACCCCCCAGCTTACTTGCTGGCAGGGCAGCATGGGAACAGAGTAGGCCTTTAGGCCATGCAAGCAGCCTTCAGCAATAGCTAAAACATGGGTGTGCTACCAACACTGGTTTGGTCACTCATCCAAAACTCAGCACCATATGTGCTGCTAGGAAGAAAATTAACTCCATCCCAGCCAAAAGAAGAACAGATGGTGTTGGAGCGGCGGAGGAATGCACGTAAGTCGACCCAATATGAGTGATAGAAGTGATTCAACTTTATTTGCACGGATAGCTCATATTTATACAGTTTGCGATAATTATGCCTACTAGTCCTAATATGATTGGTACATTGCTAATGTTTATTCATTACTAAAACACACCCACTTGTGATTCGCAGCTACGCGTGTTCCGTAACTTTCTCATGGGAACTTCTTCAAAAGTTACTTATGAAGTTATGCCAAGGTCACACCATCCCTGTCTTTCTCCTGATAACAGCGAGACCAGCTGTTGTTTTTCTCCCAATATCAGTAAAGCCAGCTATTTTCAGCCAAGGCCTAGTCTTGCTGCTCAAACTGACATTCTTTCACACAGAACTCTGCTCGCACAACTTTTCCACAGGCCCATGTCCTTTTTCAGCAAGCCAATTCCCAACAATTCCCCCTTTTTCTTTTTGTGCGAGTAGAGCTTGGTGTGTCAGCTTTGAGACTCCTTTTTTCATGCACCCATACGCAATTTTAACTATTACACAGATTAATATCAATATACCCAACCATCGTAAGGCTTCCTTAATCAATGACATTAGCCATGGTGTTATCCCACCAAATATTGACTCTAACACCCCATCAAACCAACTAGTTTCTTGCTGGATCTTTGTGTATGTTTCTTCAGCCAATTTATCTGTTTGTGAATAGACTGAGGTAAAATTTTAACACCTGCTGTATTGCCCTTTGCAAAGATCTGTGAACACAATTAATTAAACACAGTAAAAACAACATTATACCTAATAAAATACATAAGCACACAAAAAGAGGTTTGATTAATAGCTTTAGCTAGTGACACCCAAACATTCTTACTGTCCCATGGCGTTAACCGATGTGGATCAATCACCGGTGTCACTGTCATGCTGCTTACTACAGTCAGTGTGTTCCATATCAATCTCAGCATAAGGTTTCAAATTTATGGGTAAATCAGGAACGTATCTGCCAGACATGGATGATGTGATTTTTTGTCCAATTGCTGTCAAGGCTTGCCATCCCGGTGCACTTAGTTGTCTTGTAGAAGTTAAGCTATCGCTGCCCCTCAATAAATCCAGCAGCGGCTGTAAGTCTGTATTTGTAATACCACAACAAGGTCGAATCCACTGTAGGTCTCCGTTTAAATCTTTCTCCCTCTTTTTGTTTTTGAGCAATCCAGGCTTGCTTAATAACTTGGGATGCCATTTTCCTTAATAAGCTGAACAAGGTAAAACTATTACAATAGCTACAATCACAGTAACTACAATAATGCCCATAATTCTTTGAGCCAACCTGTTACCCCTAATGACCCAGACCATGAGGACTATGAGGAAAATGAACCATCCATACATTCTTGTGCCATCTTGCTCCACGAACTCAGCCCAGCAATCGGTAGGTGCCAGCTTTCCGTGGGCGTCCCCACAGAGGCAACGACGGCCTCACCGTACACCAGCCCGATGCTCTTCGGAAAATCCCGGTATTTATACATTTGCAGAGGAACGGGTTTTAGCACACATGGCCAGCGGGTGCCAAAAGTCCGCCTCGGTTGCAATCTATGACACATGCGCTCGCCGGCCAGGCGCGCTGCACGATTCATAGCCATCTTGTCTATTGGTTCGTGGGCTTTACGATACAGTTGCAATGCGCAGAGAATCTTGACCTGTTATGTTAGCCAAGGTGACCTATACATTAGTTTTTGGCTGAGGTGGTATTCATATTGCCACATCATCTATGATGCTCCAGATGATGATGGTCGTGCAAATCGAACAGGAGTCCGTCGTGGGCCTGTATCTGTGGAAACACAATCAAACTCGTTCCCAGGTTATTAATGGAAATAGACCTTACCCCTAATTTTGGCTTTAACTAACTTTTACATTTACCTCACACTGTCTTCCCGTAATCACACTACGTTTAATCAAATTATGCTTAACACACTTTTTACCTAAAGCAAGTTCTATATACAATAAGGCACGCTGTTCTAAAAACCTCTCTGAAGGACTCAGTGTCCGCTAGTAATACTCTATTAGTTAGAATCTGTCGGATCAATGGCTTCAGCACCCGCCGGTGCCGTGCCAGTCGCCATTGGGACAATTCCGAGTCCAGCATCAGTGCGAAGCCATGGCTTGACCCACTTAGCCGGGATCTCCCAGTAAGTTTTACTTCTGCTGATCCGCACCATTTCCCGGATTCTGGGTCCTTATACATTACCATGATTCCTGTACTTTGTTGCGTCCTTTCTGCCTGTAAAAGAACATGATGCACTACCATTGGTGGGTCTTTGTGATCACCTGTCAATCTAAGATAATTTAGCACAAATAAGTCTTTGGCCAATCGTTCCTCTGGGAGTAAGCCCTGGGTTCCCCCCTTTTGTTTTTGCAGCATGTTCTTTTAGGGTTTGGTTGGCCCATTCGATAATAGCCTGTCCTGTGGGAAGATGTGGAATACCGGTACCATGATGAATTCCCCACAAATTACAAAATCGAGCAAATCGTGTAGAACCGTAGGCTGGGCCGTTGTCCGTCTTAATTTCTTTAGGCACACCCAGTACTGCAAAAGAAGCGTGAAGATGTCATTCACTATGTAAGGCCTTTTCTCCAGTTCGTGCCGTGGCCCACATGGCAGCAGGATAGGTATCAATACACACGTGCACAGAACGCTTTGCACCAAACCACGTGACATGGGTGACATCCATTTGCCACAACTGCAATGGCAAAAGACCTCGTCGGTTAACCCCACGGCCCAAGCCCAGCCCTTCCTTTTGACAATCAGGGCATGCTTTAACGATACCTTGGGCATCAGTAAGTGGTAAGTCAAATTGCTTTGTTAACATCCTAGCGGGTTGGTGCAAGAACGCATATGATTGCCGTGCTTTGTTGAAAACGATTCCCTGGAGGAGGCTCCCGTGGCGCTGCAACCAATTGGTCAGCTCTGTCATTTCCCGTTTCTCATCTGCACAGTGTTCTCATACCCAAGAGTTCTACCAGAGGGGTCATATTGCCATTAGTGATACCGCAAAGATTCCGCACCCACTGGATATCTCCCACAAGCTTCTGGACATCATGTAACATTGAAATTTCTCATGTTATTTGAACCTTCTGAGGTTTAACATTGCTAGCATTTATGTGCCACCCCAAATACTTCCAAGGTGCTGCCTTTTGCACCTTTTCAGGAGTGATTATTACTCCGCGATGGCTTAAGATGTCCTGCAATTGAGTTAAAATCTCATCCTGTGGCAAGTTACTGAGGAAACTGCTTTCTTACAGGCTCTGATGCCCAGGCCACATACACCTGACGCATCGTGGGGGAATTGCGCATTCATTGCGGTAGCACGACCCAATGGTATCTCTTATAGGGTTCTGCCTTGTTAATCGATGGTACCAAAAAGGCGAACCGTTCAGCGCCATCTGGGTGCAATCTTTTAGATTTATAATTAACAAATCCCATTCTTCTGGAAGCATAACTGGAGATGGCAAACCTGGCTGCAGGGCTCCCATACTGTGCATCACCACATTCACAGCTCTGAGATCATGTAACAGTCTCCATTTCCCACTTTTCTTGGGAATGGTAAATATTGATGTATTCCATGGACTAGTAGAAGGAACAACTTGTCCCGCTCTCAACTGGTCCTCAACTAACCCTTGTATTTTTAGCAACCTTTCAGAATTTAGCAGCTACTGATCAATCCAAACAGGGTCATCTGTTTTCCAGTTAATTTTCAGAATTGGCTACCCCTCAGTGACCGCTCCTAAAAAGGATGCGTCACTAACATTGCCTTCATTTGGCTCAATAAATCATGGCCTACGAGGCCAAACAATTCAGTTGGGGTAGTCATGACATACGGACACGTCGTAATGTGTTCACCATCGGGGAACACAAATGTAATCGGTAGCTGACTTACTAAGGTGGCTTGTGTGCCCCCTATCCCTGCAATACCAAAGTTTGGATTGATCGATGGCCATGATGGAGGCCAAATGCATTGTGAAATAATCATAACATCAGCTCCTGTATTGATTGTCATCGGTTTCTTGACAACAACTCCATCGGGCCCTTCCAATTGCACTACCTTTTCTGGTTTACCTCTTGTTGTGTCCATGGCAAAGTATACCTGCGTTTTCCCTGTGGAGCCGAATCCACCATCTCCACGTTGTATTTCACCTGGGTTCGGAACACACGACCTGAATGGAACTAACTGTGCTATTCTGGTACCTCTTGATCCATTGCTGGCCGGCTTCTTGATACTCCTTGGTGCTACCTTGATTAAGGCACCTCGATTAAAAAGACTTTGCAGCCTTTTTCCAGTAGCCCTCACTGACAGCGAACCCCTTTTGGACGGTCCAGGCACGAGAGTTAACACACCAACCAAGACGATCAGCGTTCGGTTAATCTTTTGCCCCCCGGTCGCTGCTACCGGTGCTTCTCAGTGTCCGTCGCTCCAATTCCCCTTTCTTCGGTCCCCGTTCGGGCGCCATTTGTTGGAGCGGCGGAGGAATGCACGTAAGTCGACCCAATATGAGTGATAGAAGTGATTCAACTTTATTTGCACGGATAGCTCATATTTATACAGTTTGCGATAATTATGCCTACTAGTCCTAATATGATTGGTACATTGCTAATGTTTATTCATTACTAAAACACACCCACTTGTGATTCGCAGCTACGCGTGTTCCGTAACTTTCTCATGGGAACTTCTTCAAAAGTTACTTATGAAGTTATGCCAAGGTCACACCATCCCTGTCTTTCTCCTGATAACAGCGAGACCAGCTGTTGTTTTTCTCCCAATATCAGTAAAGCCAGCTATTTTCAGCCAAGGCCTAGTCTTGCTGCTCAAACTGACATTCTTTCACACAGAACTCTGCTCACACAACTTTTCCACAGGCCCATGTCCTTTTTCAGCAAGCCACTTCCCAACAGGATGGTGTCTCTGTTATGGCTCGATAGCAGCTTGGTGCTACTCTGCATTTTATTTCTGGCTTTGCCTTATGTGGTGTATTTGGCATGCACGCAATGGAGGGGCTGGGGCTGGTATTGCCCTACACAGTACCCCTGTCCTGTGCACTGCAGGACAAAGCTGGCACAGGGAGCAGAGGTGGGGATGATGACCTGTTAATGAGCCCTTTTGTTGCCTCTGTGGCTCAGAATTTAGCAGGACAGTCCCACCAGGGAAGCTTGGCTCCCCCAGCCTGTTGGTGGGTCCCATGCCCAGCTCCCTGCCTGCTGACATCGTGGGCATCCTGGTCCCTGTGTGCCCTGATACGAAATTCGGCCCAGGATTAGTGAATCCCTGGGTCTTCTGCCATTACGACCTGGACAATTGTGCTACTGATCTGTATTTATTGCTGTGCCATTACTCGGACACAAATGGTCGATCCCTGAAGCTGTCCGTCAGGAGTCTGTCATTGTATCCCAAACCCATACCTTGGTGGGGCTGGCTCAGGCCCTTGCAGGAGGGCTGGCGCGATGGGCTTGGGGTGCGGGCAGGTGGCTTCAATTCCTCTGGGGGCTCGAGGTCTCTGGGCTGGTCCCGCAACAGCCGGCTGGCTGAGTTGGACAGCCATGAGGGCCGGGGTGGAGGCGGGCGGGCCGGGCAGCTGTCCGGGCTGGCGGAGGCCCGTTCCCTGCTGCTGTGTGGCAGGCAGGCCGGTTTTCCAGGCACAGGTGATGGCTCTTGCTGTCGGGTCCAGCTCTCCGGGGTGCTGGGGCGGCTGCTCCGGCTGTCCAGGCCCGAGGAGCAGCTGCTGGTGTCGGACCGGGCTCGCGAAGCTGCAGAGAGGCGCCTGCGGAGAGAGGAGGCTGCTGAGGCCCCACCACGACTGTGAGGCCGGGCGGGTGTGAGGGTGCGGGGCAGCACTGGGCGCTTCACGGGGTGCGGATGCCTGGCTGCACATGGGAGCTGTGGGTATGGAGAGCTCTGTGCAGAAAACGGGGCACCCCGCACCTCTCGTCTGGGGCTCTGCTCGCCTGCCCACGGCTCGTCTCCTCTCGGCCCTGACCATCCTGACCTGCCTGCTCTGCACGTGCCTGGAAGGAGACCTGCCCACAACAGACCGAGGGGACCAAAGCTGGGCACAGCACTGCAGGGCCAGGAGAGCCTCCTGTTCTCCTTTCTCAGTGTGCCTGGCAGAGACCAGCACTCGGCTCCCCTGCCTGTCCCTGACCAGACAAGGGCACAGCCTCGGCTCTCTGTTCAGTGAGGTGCTCTCCATCCTCTCTTCAGAATACGTATCCAAAGAGATAACGTACCCCTGCACAGAAAAAAACCCTGCCTGTGCTGAGAACACGCACGCTGGCCAGTGCTCAGGTGCAGATGGGACAGGCTGACTCTGTCTCCAAAGCAAGGCCGAGAGCTGGGAAGGTTCCTCACCACGGTCTGAGTTGCTGGGACACCCTGGCCGAGGTGAACCTCTGGGACTTACGGCATCACCTAACAGGGTGATTTCTGCTGGCAGGTTCGCTGGCAGGAAGATGTCACTATTGCGCTTCTCACTTTCTATGGCAATGTCATCCCTCGTTTTTCTTCCTGACCTTGCTCATCCTACGTCTGTCGTTGGGTCTGCTCTTGTCGAGGCAGGGTCACTTTTAACTAACACTTGCCACGGGAGGAAGGGGTTTCACAAAAGAGTGCCCATGAATTGAGAGGCCAGTTAAAACATCTTACAGCAGAAATCTCAGTAGAGTTTGGCCAGTCTCGGCACTCCAGAATACCCTACCTCTAAATGCTTCATGTCGAATAGCAGCCATCTAATACAGAAGTTTGGCAAAAAAAACTCCCAACAACTCACTGTCGTCTCTTCCTCCACAGACAGATCACACAACACAATATCATCCCAAACAGCACGGAGCCCAAGACCGCCACGGCGCCTTCTATGCAGTAGTACCGGAAATCTTGAGGATCCATAGCATTTGTGTTTCTCTCTTGCCATCCACACCTGGAGAAACAATTCTATGCATTAGTTTGTCCTGCACGCTACTGGTAATCTCACAGGAGGTCTGACATTGCCAGGAAATGTTCTTTCTCACTTTGTTAGCATCTCTGCACCAGCAAACATGCTGGGGCTGCAATGTTTCCTTGGTTTCAGCAGAAGCAAAGGAAACTCCCAAAGCCGTTGCAAATCAATGCACTCTGGAGCCTCTCTTTCTCCTCAGAGCTTTGCTTACACTCTGGCATGGCCGTAATCCAGTTTTCCCAGTGTCACGGGTTCGCTCCCCCTTCTCGGCCACGCTTCACATTTGCACACAATTTCTTTTGCGCTCACCCACTTTCACTCCCCAAGGCTTGCTAGTGGTGCTGCCTGGAGGCTCTCTCTGACCCTTTGGGACAAGTTGTCCCACTGAACAGAACTCATGAGGCCAGATGGAGAGCATGTGGGGGAGCTCAGCTGTTTGACCAATCGCCTCTTGGAGTAAGACAGACAAAAAGCATCCCTGCATCAGGGAGTGCCGTCCCCAGCTCTCTCCCCAGCCCATCACCCACACCCTGAGGGGATGGAGTTGGACCCTCTCGGGAGACACCTGAACCTTGCTCTCCTACTTCGCCTTTTCTCCAGCATGGGCACTGTTTGCATGCCCCCAGGTTTCAGGACTTGTCTTCCCCTTATGGCCCCCTGCAAGACTGCTAATTACCTGCATTCTTTGGAGAAAATTCATATCTCCTGGCGTGGTGGGCTTCTCCAGGGCTGGACAGCACTGCCACTGCCAAGAATCAGAGAAAGGTAAAGCCTCAGCATGGCTCAGGCACAGAAGATGCAGGAGGGTGGCACAGGTTCCCTCTAAGCTCATGCCCGATCCGTCAGTGAATCCCTTTGGACCTCAGGTCACAGGAGGGATCCCCCTCTGTTGTGCTTAGGGGGACTCAGGGCAAGCTCTGGGATGCAGGTATTGCAGGAGGAACATTCGATTTAAGAGTCGTATTTCCCATCGTCTGCTGAGGGTGGTTCAGATGGCCTCACCCCCAAAACGGCAAAGTTCTGAAATGCCTGTGAACAGGGTGTGGTGGGAGGTGAGCATCTCACTGCATCCACAGAGGGTAACGAGTGAGTGTCTCTCTGGCACACCGATGGCAGTAACCTTCACACCCCAGAGATGACAGGCATCCTCAGAGAGCCGTTGCTGGCTTTATTTAGAACACTCACTCTGTACTAATAGTTTGGCTGCTGACAAGATGTGCAGTAGTGGGCACCAGGGGAAGAGGCTGCAGACACGCAGTGATTTTGATTCATGACACTGGATGACTGAAGGACAGCAATTACCTGGCACTGTTGATTGAATTGCCCCTGCTTTTTCGTCAGAGACTGGCACTGCGTGACTATCTCCTTCCTGAAATGCCTCCTTCTCCACAGTCTCACGGTCCATCTCTTTAGAAAGAAAGTGGCTCAGTTTAATTAGAAGTAACCGTTCCTCATCAGAAACGTGGTAACTTCAGGAGGCAATACTTCTCAAAATACATTAATAACGCTTAGAAACAAAGCCTGGGCATTTGGGGGTGCACCTAGTCACTAGTCCAAATGACGTGTCATTCATGGAGAAAAATTTAAGCACTAGACACTTTCCAGTTTACCAGGAGACAGCAAATCCTGACCTGCTGAGATTGCAGGGGATTGCATGTGACCTTGTTCACATTCCACTTAGTGCATTTCTGGCAAACTGCAAGATGATGGTAAGTTACTTCCCTCAGAGAATACAGGAAGATGCTGTAACCAGTTCAGCTGGGGAAAGAGTCCTTCTGAGAAGCATTTCCCATCATACCAACTCCACCACATGGTAAGGGTAACAGACACTCATGGTGGACTGAACCGCAAGCTCTTGCTACCACATTCTGGGCACTTTCACAAGTGGCAGTGAAGAGCCCACAGTCCCCCAAAACAAGAGGAAAACCACAACCAAGTTATCTAAAACACAAGTAGAAACAGACAGGCAGACCACCCGACACCGAATTCACAGCCCTTCGTTTTAGCTGCCTTCAAGTCAGGTGTCTGGCCTTCAGCTGGGTGTCCAGCTTTCGCCTGTCCCTGACCCCGAGGTGTCACCGAGAGTCCTCAGACATCAAGGAGAACAATGGGGTTAGACCAGGCTGTGAAGCCGGGGTGCTCCCATCCTGGCCAGGGGATGCCTGCAGCCCAGGCAAAGTCTGCCGGTCTCAGTGACCCCAAGCCCCCGGTGCATCCTGTCCACTGGCCAAGGGCCAGCGACTGGCAGGGTGCTGGCCCTCTCATGGCTTATCAGGAATCGGCTCCTCAGCCAAGTCCCTCACACGCTCAAGGTGTGAGCACCGCCAGTTCCTGCCAGCTGGATACCAACGTCTGCCCAGAACAGCTCTGGCCAGTAACACTATAACCGGGAAAGCAGCCGTCCCTGGGGCTCAGTTGAACCACAACTGGCAGCAGAGACTCTGCACCATCTTTACAGCTCACCAGCACCCGCAACGCGTGAAATTTGAGTGTCAGCACAGTGAGGCTCTGATCGATCCCTTCCTGCTGCGCAGGATTCATGTCCATACGTGCATCTGAAACCTCAGCTTCCCAAGTCTTCCGGTTATACCCACCACGTGCTGCTTTGTCCAATTCCTTCAGGATTTCCTCTAGGACTTCTGGTGACTGCTGGGAAGATCTTCCTATTTCAGCTTTAGCTTTAGACTTTGCTCTTTGAGGACCTGAACAGAAAGTATAAAGTTAAATTTCTCAAGAACAACATACTGAAAACAAGTGCTTAGTCTGTGAAGTCAGTCAGGACTGACTACTCACCCCTGGGATGCCAGGTGAGCTCCAGCGCAGGACCCAGCCGAGAAACGGGAAAAGCCCTCCCTGTACCCACATCTGCAACCAAACACCCACAAGAAGTTCCCATCATACATTGTGATATACACTGTCATACTGAATAGCACAACATATAAGGGGATCACAGAACAACATGGCACACACGAGGCAGGCCTATATTCTCACACCTGCAAGAGACATCTTGCTCACATTTGGGCTTTGAGCTGGCAGCTCTCAAAGGAAGTCAAAAGCCATGACGTACCCGTGCGATCTCCCTGCGTGTCAGCCCTGGAACCCGGCTGGGAAGCTGGATAGGCATTGCGTCCAGTCACGTCTGTAAACAAACAGAACAGAGAAGCTCCCGTGAAATATTTCAGTAGACTTCTTCAGATGTGAACAACAATGAATGCAGTTCACACATAGGATTGCTCCATGGCACTCGTCTCTCCCTGCCACTCAGGAGCACTGCGCAGACCGTTACTGGGTGCCTGGACCACGCCGGTTTAAAACAAACCATGCACAGAGCTGCCGGCAGAAAGGACTCCCTGGAGCCCACACCAGCTCTAAACTCAACCCCAACAAGCCCACTGGCTTTGCAGCAGGCACTGGAAGCAGCGCAGGGTTGGAGAGGCTGGGAAAGAATGTTTTGCAAGGCAGAGCACACCAGGCCACATCACTGAGCCTGACCCATTCCCTCTCTGCTCTTCTGCATGTCTAAGCATCGGCCAAGAAAACATCAAGTTAAATTTCATATGAACGAATATTAAAACCTAAATGCCCGCTCATTCAAGTGACATACCTGTGGGGTTGCCCTGAGGCTCCCGGACAAGATCTGGCTGAGCAGTCGGATGGCCATCGGCTACAGGCACAGCTGTAATCAAGCATGTTTCCATTAGAGGCTGTGATCTACTTCTTTCTCAGTGACCTGCAGTCACTGGAGGGGGGTCAGGTAATGAATGACGTGGGACCCAGACATGGGTGGAGGTTCCCAAAGCTGCAGAGGGCCTGGGGGACCTGGGTTCACCCAAGGAGAGCACTGCAGGGCTAGAGCAGTGTAATCGACAGGGAACCAAATTGTTCCCTGACATTGTGTAATTTGTGTTGAATTAAAAACACAATAAGGCTTACATACCAATCGGGAAGGGGGAAGGGACACATTGTGATTGACTAGATAAGGAGGGAAAAATCAACAGACCAGATAAGGGGATTAACTCTACCACTGACTGCATTCCTCCACATCAAAAGACATTCCACAGACACTCTCCTTTGAGAAGATGGACCGAATCTACCCATTAACAAACCTGTGAAGAAAGAAGCAGCAAGACAAGGCGGAGATTTACAAGAAAGGGGTGCATGAACTGTATAAAAGGAATGTAACTATAACAGAAAGTTGTGAGCTGTTGGTGGAGTGCGGACTCCCCAGCCGCCCAGCGCTGCTTGCTTGCTATTCTCAATAAATATATGAATTTTATATAGAATTGGCTCTGTTGATTTATAACAATTTTGGTGACCCCGACATGATCAGAGTTAAGCTGGTGTGCGACCCCAACTCGGGAGGGCGCCCCCATCTTTGGATGGTCCTGGATTGGCAGGTCCTGCTCCAGACTCGCTCTGACCTTCACGGACCCAAATTACCTGAGCGTAGCAAGCAAGGAAAGAAAGATGAGCTCTCCTAACACCCTGTAAAATCGTGCACGAAGATCCAGGCGGCAGAGATACGTAAGCATAAACCGCTGGTTGGGGACGGGATTCCTTGAGTGTGCGAGTGTGTGAGACGCAGAAAACTCTGCGAAGCGAGTGCGGACCTCTTCTATGTGCGGTTCCAATCTCCCGCGAAGATTGGCCACCGAAGGAGGAAACCGAAAGGTATTGAGAGAAAGAAGGCACCTCAAGACAATGGGACAGAAAAAGAGTGAAGTTTCTGGCCCGGGAGGGGACTCACAGAGAAGTACCCTCAAAAAGGAGGAGAGCCATTTACCTGATATACCGGTAGATAGTCCCTTGGGATCAATGATTAAATATTGGGATGATTGGCCATCTCGTAAAGGAAAAAATAAGGAAAAGATGATACATTATTGTATGGAAATATGGGGGGGAATCAGATAAGGGCTGATAAATTGTGTTGGCCAGTTTTTGGGTCACTTGAGGATTGCGTATGTCAAGCTCTGAATGTATATGTGAACCAAAAAGAACCTTTTAGTTTAGAAGAAAGTGAATATGCCAGCCTCTGGATAATATCCTCGGCTAGAAATTATATTTTTGCCTTAACCAAAAAGAAAAAGACGAAGGGACCCCCACGCGAACAGTGGGCCCCAACTAACCAACCCTCCCCACCCCCGTATGTCCCGGCTCCGAATCCCCCGCCATCCCCAAATCCATCACCCTCTCCATCCCCACCCCGAATATATCCACAATTACCCACTCACCCAACCCCTTCTGCCCCGGTAAAAACAGAGGGGATGAAAAATCGAAGTAGGACTCGGAGAGACCAGAAAATGACACATTTATTGCCCCTAAGAGAAGTTGCCATGGGGGAAAATCAAGGTGGAGTAGGATTTGTATCGGTACCCATAAATTCTGGGGACGTCCGAGAATTTAAGAAGGAAATGAGAAGTTTACTTGAGGACCCTCTAAGGGTCTCTGAAAGACTAAATCAATTTTTAGACCCTAGTGTTTACACCTGAGATGAAATTCAGGCTATCTTAAGAATACTCTTCACATCTGAAGAAAGGGATATTATTAGGAGGTCACGGATGAGACACTGGGACCAAAAACATCAACATAGGCCCCAGGGAGATGTGAAATAGCCCCTACAAAAACCAAGTTGGAACCGTCAGGTTGCGGGAGATAGACAGAGTGTGAGTGATTTGAAAGACATGGTGATTTGGGGGGTGCGGGAAACGGTTCCCGGAGGTCAGGATGTAAATGGAGCCTTCGGTGAGTGTCAGAGGGGATATGAAGCTCTGACTGACTAGCTAGAAAGGTTGGAGAGAGGTTTGCAGTTGTGTTCTGGAGTTAGCCCTGGTGCAGCCGTGGTCAAGCCCTGCTGAGGACACGGTTTGTGGCTGGATCGTAAGTGGACATAAGAAAGAAATTAGAGAAGTTAAAAGACTGGCAAGACAAAGGGTTAAATGAGTTGTTGAGAGAGACTCAGGGGGTGTATGTACGTGGAGATGAGGAAAGCCGATTGGACTGGAAAGTAGAGAAGCAGGAGTTGAATGCTATTGTTGTGAGAAGAGAGGGCACTTGAAGCAGAGTTGTGGAAGGAAACAGTAGGATGAACAGATGTTTGGAGGTGAATGGGGGGGTCAGGGGCTCTGCTTACTGGGGACTGGAACATCTACGGAGCCCCGAGTGGAATTGAAGTTGAGTCCCCAACGGGAGGGAGTGCAGTTTTTGGTGGATGCAGGGGCCGAAGGATCCACCGTTCAAGGGCTGCCCTCCGGCTACACCCTTGCTGGGAACACCGTGAATATTGTAGGTGCAAAAGGGAAACCTCTTGAGGCCCTTGGTGATTTACTCTGGCTCCCTGGGGCGGAATACGGTTTGTTAAGAAGGGGTTTGGTTTTGAAACTGAACTTGAGCGTTTAGGGTCAGGGAGAGGAGTCCGGCTCCGTGCGGTCGCGGTGGAGCCGGCGCTGCAGTGGCAGCGGACAACGTCCTTTGTTGCAGCAGCAGCGGCGGCGGCAGCGGCGGCAGCGGCACCCCCCCCCCCCCCCCCCCCCCCGGCAACGGCCGCCGCCTCTCCTTGCGCCGCAGAGCTGTAATGAAAGTCAACTCTGTAAACAGCCAAAGAGAGTGGGGCTTTCTGTGCGACTGCTGTATCGCTATCGATGACAACAATTAAGATGGACTGTGCTACCACAAGGGTTCACAGAGTCACCAAATCTATTTGGACAAACTTTAGAGAAAATTTTACAAGAATTCATTTCTACCCAGAGAAGTCAAGTTATTACATTATGTGGATGATCTATTAATAACAGGAGAAACTAAAGAAGGAACCCAAGAAACGACTATGAAATTGTAAAACCCCCACAAACTAAAAAGAAAATTCGACAAATATTGGGATTACTAAGATATTATAAACCATGACTTAAAAACTACAGTGAAAAGGTGAAATTAACTAATAACCAACTTAAATGGTCTACAAAAGATGATCAAAAATTACAGAAAATAAAAAGGGCATTAATACAGACACCTGTATTAAGCCTCACCAAAAAAAAAAAAAAAAAAAGAAGACTCAGAGAAAATAATTTGTCAAATAGAGAGACCCAGGAAACAGCCCTGAGGACTCAGATCACCAAAAGTAACATAGTAATCTTCTTTATGTTCCTATATAATAGTTCTAAGAGTAAAATATGTTACTCTGCTGTAAAACTTCTGTGACAAGGAATTGTGTTTTGCCTCTGAATATTTAAAGTTGCCAATAAACTATTCCTGTTGGCAGGTTAATAAGAATATAAACACTATACAGTCCTGTGTTAATACCTAATTGTGTTTATAGGCAAAATTCAAAGACTTTACTAAACTATCTGAAAAGTAACACTCATTTCAAGTTGTTAAAAATGTATAACTTTTAAACTAGTTACTTGCTTCTTACTTGATTTGAAAAAGGACTGTAAGCGATTAAGGTAAAAACCAATTCATATGGCTGTTATAGGTTGTCTCACAGGTATTTATAACAGCATCTTTTTTCAAATACTTTAATAGTTGTTGTAGTACATATTTTAAAAATATTTCATTAAATTTATTAACTTAAGAAAAATAAAAATTTATATATACACAAAACTACTTAACTTGTCAATAATGAATGTGAAACAGTGTCTATTAAAGAGTTACTTATGGAATATTGAAACTATTGATTCAGATAGAGGCCCACATTTCGTTTCCAAAGTAGTAAAAGAAGCTCTAGCCCCCTTTGGAACTAAATGGGAGTTCCATACCACTTAGCATCCACAAAGCTCCGGGAAAGTTGAACGAATGAATGGAGAAATAAAGAAACAATTAACTAAGTTAATGATAGAAACCAAAATGTCATGGGTAAAATGCTTGCCAATTGCTTTATTAAATATTCGGACTCAGCCCCGAGCGGATACTGGAATTTCCCCATTTGAAATGTTATATGGTATGCCCTATGATATGGAATGCCCAGTCAATTACCCTACTTTAGATGAAGATAGTATTAACCCTTATATTGTTCAACTGATGAAAAGGAGAGAGCGATTGCGGAAGAAGGGAATGGTGGTACAGAGGCCACCCCTAGATATATCCATACATTCAGTAAAGCCAGGTGATATGGTATTAATCAGAGCCTGGAAAGAATCCTCTCTCACTCCTAGGTGGGAGGGGCCCTTTCTTGTTTTACTTACCACAGAAACTGCTGTCCGGACTGCAGAACGAGGATGGACGCACGCCTCGCGAATTAAAGGACCTTTACCCGGAGATCAGTGGGAAGTAGCAAAGACTTCAGAGGACTTAAAACTAGTGATAAGGAAGAAAAAGGAGCTGCATGAATGAAGGAATCCTTTTGGAAGAACGGTAAAACCTAGTTAATACCAGTGGTTCCAGGTATCCCCTGAAGATAATTTACAGGTGGTGAACTTTGCTCCTTGACATACAGAACGGATACCTCATCAAACCGGCGGAACTGAGATAGATAGATAGATAGATAGATAGATAGATATATTAACAGGAACTCCTCAGTACTTACCTTTCTGTTGTGGAGACTGAAGTCCCTAGACCACCGGGATATTTTAGCAGGATTCCGTGTTTAAAACATAGTAACCACAACCATTGGAGTTGGGTGTTTTATAACTGTGTAAGGTACAGTCAGAAATTATATTGTAGCTCTAGAAGGAGATATTATTATTGTATGAAGTGTCAAGAATACCAATTCCCCCGTGGAGACCAATTGAATAGAGTAAAAATCAATAGACTAATTTGTGGGTGGGAATTATTAATACCTGAAACCTGGGAAGTATATGAGAACGATTGGCCTAAAACTATAAGGCGGGGTGCTATCAGATTCGCGTGGAAGCGAGCTAGACATATCACTAGAATGGTTTCTGCTCTTAAATAAAATTTGTGTAAGGAATGCTGGTGGACACACTGTAGTAACAGCCACCCATTCAAGGACGGCTGTACACAGTGTACCCAAAGGAGAAGGGGACTAAACACGTCTGCCTTATAGGGTTGGGGGGGGTAGCTACAGGAAATCCCTAACCAACCCAAAGCTCCTATGACCCTGAGTCCTGTGAGTGTCTTTGCCATTTCCCAGGTAATATAAAATATTCTGCACAGTTCCTGAGAAGGAGCTAAATCCTATAAAGGCCTTACAGGTGGAAAACGCGCCCTTAAGAAATATGACTGCTGCCGAGAAGATGAGAAACCTTGCTGCTCCAGGCACCGGAGTAAGCGAAGTAGGCAGAGGCATATGGAAAAGGGAATGTGAATACACCGTGAGATCATTGGCGGGTAATGGCGAGAAACAGACACTTCGAGAGGAGGAATGGACTCTGGGAACCCGACCGGGTATGTCCTGACAAAGAGATAACCGGGAATTGACATTGACACCTATTGGTATTCCTTGGGGAACTCCACCAACAATCCGTATTTGGATGATGTTGCTATGGTATTTGCTTGTTGGGCCTACGGCATCTGGCAATATCAGCCATCAACCCTTCAAATAGTCACTAATACAATTAGAGCACTCAGTTGTCATACAAAACAGAATTACCCCAGGTGCTCCCTCTTTTATGGCCCACTTAAGTTCCCTAGTAAAGTCATACCATGGATGGGCCCCCATGGATGAGAGTACTCGAAAATATACAGTTCAGCACAAAGCCTTTTATACGTGTCCCGCTAACAATCCAGGAAAAGAATATTGCAATCACCCAGCTGAATATTACTGTGCATATTGGGGCTGTGAAACAATAGCATCAGAATGGGCACCAGGGGGGGGAAAAGACCAATTTTTAACTGTGGGATGGGGACCGTCGGGATGTCAAAAACCCACCTATGGGCCTCAAGGTTCGGTCCGGGGAGGCACATGTTGGCATATTTATATTAACATTTCGAAACCTGAAGATCTAGGATGGACTATAGGGAGAACTTGGGGAATCAGGTTTTGGGAACCAGACACGGATACAGAGGGAATAATTTTAATAAGGAAAGAGCCGATACCCAATGAACCCTCCGTTGTGGGACCGAATCCAGTCATAACAGAGAAAGAAGATAGTAAAAGTATTGTACATACTGTCACAATCCTTCCTAACATAAACGTCACTGAAAATAACACCCCGGGTGTATCAACAAAAATCAAACCCTTGACTCTCGCACCCGGAGTCAGCCCATTGTGGGATATGCTTCAAGCCAGTTATCGAGTACTGAATGCCACCTACCCTAATATAACTGAACATTGTTAGTTATGCTATGACATTCGACCACCCTTTTATGAAGCTATTGGGGTAGACAGTAGATTTAAGAAGGCCAACGGAACAAATCCAGCTCAGTGCTTGTGGAATAAAGAATCTGGACGTAAGCAAGGGATAACAATGTCCCAAGTATCAGGAAAAGGAAAGTGTATAGAAAATGTCCCAAAAGACAAACGGCACCTGTGTAACACAACTCGCAAATCAAGAGGAATAACAGCTGAGTGGTTAATTCCTACAGATAATACTAAGGGGATTTGTTCCCAAACTGGGGTGACACCTTGTATATCCCTAAAGGTCTTTAATTGGACAACTGAATATTGTATACAAGTAGCTGTGATACCTAGGCTAATTTACCATCCCAAAGATTTTGTTTATGATTTTCAAACTACTCAGGCCCATCACATACAAAAACGTGAGCCCTTTACAGCCCTCACTGTGGCAACCCTCATGGCAGTCGGAGTTGCTGGAGCTGGTACAAGAATAACCTCCCTTGTACAACAAAATCAAAAATTCCAATCCTTAAGGGTAACAGTCGACGAGGATTTAGCTAAGATAGAAAAGGCCATGACAGCCCTGGAACAGTCTGTCAAGTCTTTATCAGAAGTAGTATTATAAAACAGGCGGGGCTTGGATCTAATGTTCATACAGGAGGGGGGGTTATGTGCAGCCATACGAGAGGAGTGTTGTGTATATGTTGACCATACTGGAGTAGTTAGAGATACAATGGCCAAGCTACGGGAGGGGTTAGAAAAACGGAAAAAAGACTGGGAAGCACAACAGAGCTGGTATGAGTCTATGTTTAATTATTCACCCTGGTTAACCACCCTATTATCAACTATTGCAGGGCCTCTTATTTTATTGATCTTATTTTTTACTTTTGGACCATGCATTTTCAATAAGTTGATCGCTATTGTTAAAGGGCGTTTGGAAACTGCACACTTAATGCTACTACGAAAACAATATGAACAAATCGGGGACGAAAGAATTCCTCCTATCCTCGAGCGGGCAAAAGAAGCATTGGATCGATTTAATGAACAAAATCAGGATAAAATAGAAAAGGGGGGATTGTAATGAACAGGTTAACTTTGTTCATGAAATTGCACATGGGAGTAGAGACATTCTCCACAATTACCCCTAAAAGTCTTACTGCTATTCTTGACCTTTGGTCTGTGTATTTTAGATAAAAGTTGTAGCCCTTGTTCAAAGCAGAATAGAATCAATTCGGCTAATAGTGTTAAAACAACAATATGATAATTTACTTACATACTAATCGGGAAGGGGGAAGACACACATTGTGATTAAACGAATGCTTTGTGTAAAAAAAAAAAAGAAAACCCAAGTGCTTAAATGTTGCGTAAAAGTCACGAGGAAAATAAAAATACAACTTACTAGATAAGGAAGAGAAAGACAACAGCTATAATTTACTAGATAAGGAGATTAACTCTACCACGACTACATATCTCCACAACAAAAGACATTCTACATCAAAAAGACACTTCCCCTTGAGAAGATGGACCGAATCCGCCCAATAATGAACCTACATGAGCAAAAAAAAAAAAAAAAAGGGAGAAACAAGACAAGGTGAAGATTGACAAGGGAGGGGTGCATAAACTCTATAAAAGGAATGTAACTATAACAGAAAGTTGCGAGCTTTTGGCGGAGCACTGCCTCCCCGGCCGCCCAGCGCTGTTTTGCTCTCTTATCGCTTCCTAATAAATTCAATCCTTTATTTAATACAAATTGGCTCCTCCAATTTGTCACGAGCGTCTATAACACTCCCCACCCCCGTATGTCCCGGCTCCAAATCCCCCGCCATCCCCGACTCCATCACCCTCTCCATCCCCACCCCAAATATATCCACAATTACCCACTCACCCGACCCCTTCTGCCCCAGTAGAAACAGAGGGGATGAAAACTTGGAGAGACCAAAAACCGACACATTTATTGCCCCTAAGAGAAGTTGCCACGGGGGGAAATCAGGGTGGAGTGGGATTTGTATCGGTACCCTTAAATTCTGGGGATGTCCAAGAATTTAAGAATGAAATGGGAGGTTTACTCGAGGACCCTCTATGGGTCTCCGAAAGACTAGATCAATTTTTAGGCCCTAGTGTTTACACTTGGGATGAAATTCAGGCTATCTTAAGGATACTCTTCACATCTGAGGAAAGGGATATGATTAGGAGATCAGGGATGAAATACTGGGACCAAAGACATCAACATGGGCCCCAGGGGGATGTGAAATGGCCCCTACAGAGACCAAATTGGGAACATCAAGTTGCAGGAGATAGACAAAATATGAGTGATTTAAGAGACATAATAATTCAGGGGATACGAGAAGCGGTTCCCAGAGGTCAAAATATAAATAAGGCCTTCAATGAGTATCAGAAAAAAGGATGAAACTCCAACTGACTGCGTTAGAAAGATTAAGGAAAAGTTTGCAGTTGTATTCTGGAATTGACCCTGATACAGCCGTGGGTCAAACCCTGCTGAAAACACAGTTTGTGGCTAAATCGTGAGTGGACATAAGAAAGAAATTGGAGAAGTTAGAAGACTGGCAGGACAAAGGGTTGGACGAGTTGTTGAGAGAGGCTCAGAAGGTGTATGTACACAGAGATGAGGAAAGTCAAAAGAAGCAGGCCAAAATTTTAGTTGCAGCCGTCCGAGAAGGACAGAGAGTTAATAAACCAGGGTCCATGAGGACAGACAACAAAGGACCCAGCAAAGAAAGAAAGCCAATTAGACCAAAAAAATAAAGAAGCAGGAATTGAATGCTATTATTGTGGGAAGAGAGGGCACTTAAAGCGGAATTGTAAAAAAAAAACAAAACAACAGGATGAGCAGATGTTTAAAAATGAATAGGGGGGTCAGGGGCTCTACTTATTGGGGACTAAAACATCTATGGAGCCCCAAGTAAAATTGAAATTAGGTCCCCAAAAAGAGGAGGTAGAATTCTTAGTAGATACAGGAGCCGAGAGATCCACCATTCAGAAACTACCCTCCAGTTGCACCCTTACTAAAAACACCATAAATATTGTAGGTGCAAAGGGAGAACCGTTTAAGGTATATGAAACTCAAGCTATTGAAATAGAGGCTCCTCAAAAATTTTGCGTGGGTAAATTTCTGATGGTGCCTGAAGCGGAATATAATCTTTTGGGAAGGGATTTAATTGTTAGTCTAGGGATTAATTTATCGGTGGAGAATGATAATCTCGTGGTAAAGTTGTACCCTTTAAATCCCACTGATGAAGCAGAGATCAATCCTGGTGTATGGTATAACCAAGACAATATAGGAAAATTAGATATTCCGCTGATAAAGGTAGCTATCCAAAACCCAGAGAGACCAATACGAGTGAAGCAATACTCGTTGTCCATGGAAAGAAGAAAAGGTTTAAAACCCATAATACAAAGTTTAATACATAAGAGAACTTTAGAACCCTGTATGTCACCCCGTAATACCCCCATATTACCTGTCAAGAAGCCTGATGGGTCATTCCGGCTAGTTCAGGACCTACGAGCTGTAAATAGCTGTACCCTCACCCGGTTCCCAGTAGTCGCTAATCCATACACACTATTGAATCAGATCTCCTCAGATTACACTTGGTATAGTGTGGTGGATTTAAAGGATGCCTTTTGGGCCCGCCCCCTTGATGAAAGCAGTAGAGACTATTTTGCCTTTGAATGGGAGGACCCTGCTACAGGTAGGAAACAGCAGTTAAGATGGACCGTGTTGCCCCAGGGGTTTACGGAGTCACCTAACCTGTTCGGGCAAGCCTTAGAAACCATATTAGAACAATTTACCCTACCCCCAAGGATTAAGCTTTTACAATATGTGAATGATTTATTAGTGGCAGTGTTACCGAAATCCGGAATAAAACTCCCTAACAGCAATGAGAAGTTAAGAAGCAGGCACTTCTTTATTGCAGCGCTGGGCACGCAGGGGATCACTCCACCTAGTGTGTGCCCCTGTCTGGTTTAATCATGCAGGTTAAATACACACCTGTTATACATATTCACTAAATTTCTGGAAATGTCATACATAATCATCAACTGTCTGATAAATCATTAACATATGTAAATGTCCCTTTACGCAGGCGTGGTGAAGTCTCTGGTGGTCTTCAGAAGCCCTCGGGTGGTCTTCCATAGTCTTCCTCACTTTGTCCGATAGTTGACCTCTCTTATGTGATTCTGCGCAGTACGATTTTCGCCACAATGTATTAGAGTTACATAAAAGTACATTCAATGTTAATTCTTGAATTTAATGTTTCTAGTGATTGGCCCTCAGTCGCACCACCTTTTCAATATTCTTATACTAAAACATTCATTGGTTAATCTTACTTAATTCCACTAACTGGAATCTTGATCAAAGTGAGGTTTCTAAGCAACAGAACTAAGGTCCATAACGATCTCTCTTAGTTTCTTAGGACAAAACACTACAAACTAACAAATCGGTCGAAATTTCTATGGTTAACTAATTTTAGACAATACTTATTCTCTTATGACTGTATACAGCACATTTTGTACGTTCTTAAGTTTCGATGACTACATTGCGAGCTTCAAACCCCTATATTCTACAATCTTTACCTTTTGATCAAACCCAGCTTATATAAAATTTTAACTTATCAGAATATTTGTAACAGTAGGAACTAATGAAAAAGAAGTTAGAGAAAGCACGATACAGTTACTGAACTTTTTGGGGGACGTCGGGCTTAAGGTTTCCAAGTCAAAACTTCAGTTTGCTGAATCAGAGGTAAAATACTTAGGCCACTGGCTAAGCCAGGGAACCAAGAAACTTGATCCTGATCGGGTGGAAGGAATTTTAAGTTTACCACCTCCAAAAACTAAGAGGCAGGTTTGGCAGCTGTTAGGACTTTTGGGCTATTGTAGACAACGGATTGAAAATTATAGTAGTAAAGCAAAATTTTTATATGAAAAATTAACTCGTGATAAAATTTGGTGGACAAGTAAAGATGAAGAACAGTTGAATAAAGTAAAAGAGGATTTGATAACGACCCCGGTTTTAAGCTTACCGAATTTAAAGAGACAGTTCTATTTATTTGTAGAAACAGATAATCACACGGCATACGGAGTACTAGCACAGGATTGGGCAAGACAGAAAAAAACCCGATAGGATACTTTTCTAAACTTTTAGACCCTGTGAGTAGAGGGTGGCCTACGTGTTTACAAGCTATAGTAGCTGTGGCTTTGATGGTAGAAGAAGCAACCAAGGTAACCTGTGGGGGAAAATTAGAAGTATATGCTCCCCATAACGTTAGGGGAATTTTGCATCAAAAGACAGAAAAGTGGCTGACTGATAGTAGATTGCTAAACTATGAAGCAATCTTACTTCATGCTCCCAATTTACAACTAAAAACTACCTCGGCACAAAACCCAGCCCAGTTTTTGTATGGGCACGTAGATGATTTACTCATACATGATTGTATCAGCTTGATAGAGTACGAAACCAAGATCCGGGAGGATTTAGAGGAAGAGGAATTAATTGAAGGAGAAAAATGGTTTGTTGATGGCTCCTCACGGATGGAGGAAGGAAAAAGGAAATCAGGATATGCAATAATAGATGGAAAAAAGGAAACAGTACTGGAGTCTGGCCCCCTTAACCCTAGCTGGTCAGCGCAAGCCTGTGAATTATACGCACTATTAAAGGCTTTACAAAGGCTAAAAGGAAAAGTGGGAACCATATTTACAGATGCAAAATACGCCTTTGAGGTAGTACATACTTTTGGGAAAATTTGAGAAGAACAAGGACTTATCAATACCCAGGGTAAGGGTTTGATCCATGAAGAATTAAGAAGGTAAATTCTTATTGCAATCAGAGAACCAGAATGGGTAGCAGTAGTGCATGTAAAAGGACACCAAAAGGGACAGGATTTTTATACCAGAGGAAATAACCGGGCCGACTATGAAGCAAAGAAGGCAACCTCAACCACCCAAGAGATAGAAGCAATGCCCATTAAAACCTTAACTGAGCAGAAGGAAAAGGTCTTTACTGAAGAAGAAATACAAAAATTTCAGGCCTTAGGGATTGTCCAGACGGATGATAAATGGATCCTCCTGGATGGACGAGAAATGTTACCAAAAGCTTATGCTAAACATATAATTTCTAGACTACATCAGACCACCCATTGGAGAACCCAAGCCCTAGCTGATCAATTTTTAAAATACTATGGGTGCATAGGCATATATGATCTGACAAAACAAGAGGTCCAAGGGTGTTTAACTTGTCAAAAGGTGAACAGGTCTAACTTTAGAACAAAATCCCTTGGAGGGAGAAAATTGGCCTGCAGACCTTTTGAGGGGATCCAAGTAGATTTTACAGAGTTACCTAAGGTAGGAAGATATCAATATCTTTTGGTAATAGTAGATCAGCTTACCCATTAGGTGGACGCCTATCCCACTGTGAAAGCTACTACTAAAACTGTAGTTAAAAATTTGCTAGAAGAAGTTATTCCCAGATTTGGTATGGTTATAGCTATCGATTCGGACCAGGGAATGCATTTCACATCCAAAATATTAAAGGAAACAATAGAGGCTCTAGGAATTAAGTGGGAATTCCATACCCCATGGCATCCACAAAGTTCAGGAAGAGTAGAAAGGATGAATGGGCTTATTAAGGCACAACTAACGAAGCTAATGGTAGAGACCAAAATGTCATGGGTTAAATGTTTACCATTAGCTTTATTAAACATCAGGACAAGGTCCCAGACTAATACGAGGTTATCTCCCTATGAGATGTTATATGGGATGCCTTATTCCCATGGAATACCAATCCAACACCCCAAGGTTGAAGATGCATCTATCCATACCTACATAACTACCATAACAAAAGTCATAAGAAACAACCGCCAGAAAGGAATAATAGAGCAAACAGTCCCCTTGGGATTTCCTATTCATAAAATTGAGCCTGGGGACCACGTGCTGATAAAAACGTGGAAAGAAACATCTCTAAACCCCCGCTGGGAAGGTCCGTTTCTTGTTCTTTTGACTACAGATACAGCCATCCGGACGGCGGAAAAGGGATGGACCCATGCTACTCAGGTTAAGGGACCGATCCACACTTCTCATTGGGAAGTGGCTAACAACTCAGAGGACTTGAAGGTTACTTTGAAAAGAAAGAACCAATGAGTAAACCTGTGACCATCAACTGTGTAAATCTAGATTATAATTGCTAACCATTTGTATGTTACAAGTGTATAGTGTGTCAGGGAAAGTGGTGGAGTCATTGCCGTTACGGGTATTCCCCCAGAGGGGTTTTGTCAGGAGTGTCACGATCAGGAAAAACAACTGACTAACAAGGCCTTACGCCTAAGGGTTTCAGTAGGGAAAAATTGAAAAGGATTCCACTGAGTGGTAAGAAATATTTGTAAAAGGAATACATCCCGAACGATATTGTTATCGTTCAATGATCTTTGCCCTAACGTAACAATAATAACTGACATAAATTGTAGAAAATGGTCGTGGGAGTGAGTTGCTACTTGTGGGAAGTAAAAAGATAAAAATTGGAGCGCTTACAAAATAAGACAGGCCAAGCAGCCTAACAAGTGCTCCCCTGAAGAATACATTTGCTGCCGAGAAGATGATACCCCCCGTTGCTCGAAGCAACCGAGTAGACGGAAGAGGCAGAAATGTACTGCTGTGGGGACTGTTAATGACAAGCTGCTTTAAATATGAAGCTACAGACCCATAGGGTAAGCGCTACCAAGGTGAAAACACCCTAACGTTTCCCACTGACCCAACCTCACTCCACAATGACTTAAAGGATTTAAAAATTAAGGACACAAAAAGGCAAAGATCTTGGGGTATAAAAGAGACACCTTATGATGATATATTAAGTTGGGAAAATAATACCCACAATGGTCCGTGGATACCACCACTGTTCCCTAAACGTTTGGATCAGCTCTAATGCTTTTGCTTTATACAATTTTAAGCCCTAGAGCTGTAAAATTATTAGTTTTGATATGGATGGACTCAGTACAAGGGAAAAATCTCCACCAGCCATACGAATGGACTCTGTCAAGATGGGGAGATTCCGCAATGATCCAAAAGAAAATTACTGCAGGGCCCCCCAGTTATACCGCCTCACTTTGCACTCTGGCTTCCATAAGTCCATGCTTGGACCTAAGACTGTGCTTACTGAGACTGTGTTACTCTTATTAGATTGGAAACACGAATTAATGCTGGTGCCAAAAAGGAAAACAGGGGGACTGTAATCGACAGGGAACCAAATTGTTCCCTGACATTGTGTAATTTGTGTTGAATTAAAAACACAATAAGGCTTACATACCAATCGGGAAGGGGGAAGGGACACATTGTGATTGACTAGATAAGGAGGGAAAAGACAACAGACCAGATAAGGGGATTAACTCTACCACTGACTGCATTCCTCCACATCAAAAGACATTCCACAGACACTCTCCTTTGAGAAGATTGACTGAATCTACCCATTAACAAACCTGTGAAGAAAGAAGAAGCAAGACAAGGTGGAGATTTACAAGAAAGGAGTGCATGAACTGTATAAAAGTAATGTAACTATAAGAGAAAGTTGCCAGCTGTTGGTGGAGCGCGGCCTCCCCGGCCGCCCAGCACTGCTTGCTTGCTATTCTCAATAAATATATGAATTTTATATAGAATTGGCTCTGTTGATTTATAACAGCAGGAATGCTCCTGTTTTTCTGAGCAGACATCTCCCAAGGACGGATGTCCCTGAGGCTGAAAGTCAGGATTCAGCCAGGGACCAGCGGAGCCAGGGCTCCGGGCACAGCTGTGACCAGTGCAGGGAAGAAGTGCCCCTGCAGGCTATTACTGGGCCCCTGCGGTGCTGGTCTCGCCCCGACATGCAGGCCAGGGGAAGGCTGCCCTGGGGCAGCGCAGCACAGGGCCGCCTCTGGGGATGGTTCCTCACTCCACAGTGCCGCTCTTGGCCCCACCATTCACCTGGAAAATGCCTCTGCAGCGGCTGCAGCCCCCTGCACCTCCCCACAGGACATCTACCTCCTGCTGCCCGTGGAGCTGGTCACAACTCACCCGGCCCAGCCCGGCCCCGCTGCTCTCACAGCCCTGCCACACCATGACCCCAGCCCCGCCGTCACCCTGAGGTGTGGTGGGGGCTGCGCCACGCTGCCAGGGCTGGGTGCTGGCCCTCGCCTGCCCACCTACCTAATCCCCGCGCTTGCCACGGAGCAGCCCTGACATCCCAGGCTTGCAGGGACACCACAAAGAGGATAAGGAGGTCATGGCCCCCCACGCCTGCACCATGCCGCTGCTGCTGCTGCATCTGCTGCCGCTGCTGCTGCTGGCACTGCTGGAGCGGTGCCTGTGGCACAGCACCACAAATCATGGCATGGCACAGGGGGGCTCTGTGACCTCACAGTCTGGCATTCCCACCGCGGCTACAGCCCTGGGGCACTGCCCCTCCCCCACATGTGTTGAGTTTTTGGATTTAGATGAAATTAAGATCCCTTCAGCATTCTAGCTGTCTGCACGCTCATCAGCACGCTCCCTGCCATCCTCAGGTGCTTTTGGCTACAGCTGCTTCTGTGCTTGCTGTTTGGCCACTGCTCTTCTGTGGATTTCTCTCTGCCTCGGAGTCTGAGGACAATTATGTGGGATCCTCTGGGCTGAGGGGAGGGGAAAAAAGAAATCCATATTATTTCCTATATGTAAATGCTACTGAGGCTATGGACTGTCCAGACTTGATATGGAAAGCTTTAAACTAGATTTAGTGGGGGAGGAGGAGGAGGAAAAGGAAGAACAGGAAGAACAGGAGGAGGACTAAAAGATCTTTCCTTTCCCACAGTGTTGCATATCTGGGGACTGATACAGCATCACTTGCCATCTAGCCAGTGAGAAGAAGTCCAGTTCCTCTAAGCAGCTGCAGGTTGGTACCCACCAGCATTGGGTACGTGATGCAGATAGTAATTCAGCAGCCTGCTGAATGAATGTGAATTGATTTTCACAATCTTTTGGTAAAAAACAAGCAAAATGAGCTTAGCGAGTCAGGAGGTAAACTCAAGCATTGATTTCATGTACAAGCAAGAAATTGGTAACTACGGGGAAATGATGTTCAAGGATACAGATAAGACGGTGGAAAACACAGCTTCAAGAAGTCATTCATCTTACTGTCTTCGCTAACAACCCTAGAGTCCAGCATTATGGGGCCCATCTCTGCAACAGGGGCTATTTCCAATTTGAGCTGCTCTTCAATAGCAAATGGGAGGCTATAAATTGCCTCCCACAGGTGGAACTGCACCATCAGAAATCCTGCTGTGTGACTGCCAGTAAAGTGACTTCTAAAGCTGGAGGTAGGAATCCAATTCCAGTTAAAATAAAATAAATAAATCTTATCACTACCGCAATTCTTGATGTCCTCTGTTCATACCTGGAATGTTTTATGTACCTACATCTCTTAACCACACTAGAGAACACGCTGAGGTAGGAAGGGTTGCAGATGTAGCTCATCGAATCTAAACCACAGCTGCCTTTAAGGACGTATGGCCTCTCTTTAGCATTCATAGTGCAAAACAATCCCTAGTGTCACACTGATGCAGCCTGCTTTAATTTTGAGTGCAACAAGCCCTCAAATCCCAGATTTGTGGTTTCATGAGCACAATTCTGCTGGACCAGCCCATTCAAGAGAAAACAGACTGCCTAGCAAGTATCAGAAGTTCCCAGGAAAGGATTAATCTGAGAACTTGAGAAGCCATCTGACCTGGAAGGGAAAGTCCCTGAATCGGATGGGACAAAGACAGGCAACAGGACGTTCTCTAGTCTCACGAGGCCGAGCTGTGCTGAAGAAGGGGCACTGTGACATGAGCTTCTGGTGGAGTCCTTGGTACTACAGGAGTGGCCCCCCCAGATCTCAGTTCAGGGATTTACTCAGTTTCAACCCCACCACGCCTCATATCAGCAACGGGAAGACAGTGGATCTCAAGTAAAGGCAATGGGCTCTCGCCCCAATCCAGATCCACAGTGGTCCGTCTTCTACATAGCCTGTGCAGGCCCATCCCTGGGAGCCTGGACTTCTCTGGCCCAAGGCTCAGCCTGTAGCTCTTTCTCGAGAAAGCAGTCCCAGCACCTCTCGTCATCATTCTTCACAGGCGCCAGTTCCACAGTCGACATCGGGCAGAGCGACGCCTAGAACAAAACTTCCTGGGGAGGATGCTGCCTTCAGACTTCTCCCTTTCTTGGAGGCTGATGTACCTCGACTGAACAACAGGGATAAGCCAAAAAGTAGTCAGTGTCCTTGCGCTAACAAAATCACACAAGAGCCCAAAGCCGGATGCCTTTCCTGCTCTCAGTCCCACCTGTTCAACAGCTCAAAATCTTCCCAAAGCAGACAAATCAGCCTACCAGATAAAGCATGAAGCCACACACCAGCCAACAGCATTGACGCCACACCAACCAAAGGCACAGGCAGAACCAAGCAAGAAACTCACAGGCAACCTTTGCACCAAGTTTGAGCTAGAAGCACGGAGCTAGCACAGGGCTACAGCAACCACCACTGCCAAACACGGACGAAACTGTCAATGACACTGCATTTTTACATGTGTCCTGATGAGACGCTTCTGCCTTTCACTCCTACACTGCATTCTTTAGTACTGGAATAGGCACCTGGTTAATCTTCTACTTAACAGGTTGCTAGCTTATTCAGCTATCCAAAACAGAGGGAGTGAGAGAGTGTCCTGGGCTCAGCTGCGATAGACTTAATTCTCACAAAATTCTCTACAAAATAGTATCATTGACTACAAAGCAAAAGACCCAGAGACCAGCTGTTGCTTTTACAGGGACAAAAGCAGATGCAGGAAGAAGTATGTGGAAGTGTTTGCAGGTGAAAACCTAGCACAGGACTAAAGATTCATGATCTTACCCAGCGTTGCTAGAAGGCAAAGGATGCTATCAGAGCTACTCTGACGTGTGACAAGACATTTAATAAATTCAAGCTGCTCTTTCCATCCAGCTTAAAAACGTTAACTTACATCCCTCTCTTGTTTCTGAACATCCAGATACCAAACTATCACCACAAGCCTCATTCACTAGACATTTTCTGACAAACTGCTTTGTGACAAAAAGCAACTAGACGATTCAACAGGAGCACAGGCTGTGTGAATTCAGTGCTTCCCAGCAACCTCCTACAGAGCAGAAACTAAGGTGATCCCAAGGAAAGTTAGAGACCTTCCGAA
This sequence comes from Astur gentilis, assembly GCF_929443795.1. Classification (NCBI taxonomy): domain Eukaryota; kingdom Metazoa; phylum Chordata; class Aves; order Accipitriformes; family Accipitridae; genus Astur; species Astur gentilis. The sequence continues at coordinate 7,729,048 of NC_064914.1, forward strand.
GTGATGCAAGTGCCACATCAACTCCACCAGCAGAAAACCTCTTCAGTTTCAGTTGGACTTGGGAAGGGATTTCCTAAAGCCTCTTTCACATAAACCACCAGAACAGTAAAAAAAACCACCATCCAGAAGAAACATACACAAACCAAAGGCCCCTATCCAAACCCTGAAAAGGCAAACAAGATAAAAAAGGAATCTCAAAAAAAAAAAAAAAGAAAGACCACCCAGGACACAAGACAAGGCAAAAATAACATAACTCCAAGAACCCAGGGCCAACAAACCCACAGCCACTCCGTAACAGTAACATGCTTTAATCCTAACCTGCCTAAACTCTGACATCCTGTAATCCTGCCATCCCATAGCCCTAGCACACTGGAATGCTAGCATACCATAACCCGAGCTCATTGTAGCCCTAAGATATCACAAACGGAACACAAACTCCCTGGACATCTCCGCCTGAGCCTGCAGGTGGCCCCAGATCTCAGACATCACAACTTTGAAGTGGGAGTGGGACAGAGCCACCAGGACATCACCAGCATCCATCTTCACATCATCTGTCACACTCTGAAAAAGTGCCTGGCTTAAATGCTCCATGGGAGAAAGGCACTCGGAGGCGCTGAACCAGCCAACCATGGCCACAGGGCTTCAGCTCATCATTTCTGTGTCAGAGCCAGCAGGCAGATGACCCCGTCCTCCCTGCGAGACGCCTCAGGGCAGCCGTACCCAGCTCCAGGGGGCTAGATACAGCCTCGGCTCTAGGGCGAGATGCTGCCTGGGACCACAATCTCTCACGGGGGCACTGGGAAACCCTCCTCAGACCTGGATGCCTGAGAAACATCTCTGCACTGCTCCGTATCTCACAAAACCAGGGGCAGAAGGAGGCTCTTTGCTGGCCTCCGAGAGAACCAGCTCGCCTGGGCTCCTCTGTGGCCAACAGGTGCCTTTGCTGTCAGGCAGCTCTCAGCGTTGCTCTGCAATCGGCTCTCACCTCCCTGAACAACGCTCTCCAGCGCACGGTACATCTCCACTGCGTCTCCCTGGGAACAAAGATCAAAAGGGAGGGATGGGGTTTGCTTTGCCCCCATTCCCACGCTGCCACAAGAGAAACCTGCCACCCCCTAAATCAGCTGTGGCATGTGGACACCAGGCATGAGCTGCAGACGTGGACGGCAGTAGGGCTGTGGGGAGCAGACAGGCTGTTCTGGGGTGCCTGCAGCACTGGCAGAAAGCAGAACTGGAGACAACAGGGGTAAGCCCAGGGCAGCCAGCAGCTGGCGGTGGGGCCCGGCAGGATGCAGCGCCTGCGGAAATGCCCGGCTCCTTGAGCCTCAGCCCCAGGGCTGCAGCACAGGGCTGGCACTGCCTGCAGCTTCGCTGGGAAAAATCAGGCAGGGGTGACCCTGAAAACCCACACAGGTACCCAGGCCCGTGATTTGACAACCTGTTCCTTTGCCCATCGCCACCACGGGATCCAGAAAGCAGTGCCACTGGCCCCGGCATGGTCCTGAGCCATCTCCCAATGGGTGAATCTTTAACCCAGCCTAAAAAGAGGAAAAATTGACCAGAATTCAGCTGTGCTCAAGTTTTTGCAGGCAGCATGGTTTTTTGAGCTACCTGGTGCTGCTGTGCCTGGGGAACACTCCAGAAACAGGGCGGCTGCCTGTACCTGCAGGCAGGCGATGGAGCGTGTGCAGCAGGAGCGAGTGGTGGTTGGTGCGGCTGTTGAATGGGTTCAGGCTTTAAATGTGTCCAGACTGGTACGCCTAGTTCCTTTTTCCTTGCAGTTTGTATTTAGAGCTTAAATAGTATTCTTTTTAAAAGCAAGAACATCAAGCAAAAAAACCCAACCCAAAACCAGATGGGTGAATTTCCCCCCAAACACCCCCAGCTGTCCTTTTTTGCCCTTAGTCCTGGCCACTATGCAAGGCAATGCTCATCACCAATATTAGGGCACAGGACTGGGCCCAGGGCAGGGCTTTGGCAGGCAGCGCATTCCTCGAGGCTCCCAGTGATGCAGTTCCTGAGGAGTGCTCAACAAACGGGGGCAGTTGCCCAGAATTGCCATTTTTTGGTCTCTCCCCATCGCGCTCTGTCTGGCTCCCTGCCCCCACTTTTTATTTCCTCCCTTTCTCCACTATTTGCTTCTTTTTCTTTCTTTCTCTGTCTCACTCCCTGCCTGTATTTCCTCATTCCTCCATCTCCTGCAGTCTGTCTCCTCATTCCTGCCTGTATCCCCTGCTCAGCTGGCCGGGCCTTCTCTCTTCTCTCTGGGCCTCCATCCTGCTCCCCATCCCCTTCTGCTCCTCCGCCGTCTCCATCCTGGAGGCCACCCCTGTTCTGTCCTTCTGACCCTCCTTGCCCTGATCCGCATCCCTCTGTTTCTCAGTCTCTCTGGGCTGTTTCCCGTCCTTCCCTTGCTCTGTGTCCCTGCCTCTCCCTTTCTTTCCCTCTTCCCTGCCTTTCTGCTCTCACCCTTCCCCTCCGCCCCTTCCTACACCTGGGAACATAGATGCAAAGATTCTAGTTGTAGCTGACCATAATTTAACATTATCATCTGTGGTGGGTTGACCCTGTTTGGATGCCAGGTGCCCACCAAAGCCGCTCTATCACTCCCCCTCCTCAGCTGGACGGGGGAGAGAAAATATAACAAAAGGCTCGTGGGTCAAGATAAGGACAGTTTAATAAAATGATAGCAAAGGTCACGCGCGAAAGCAAAGAAAAAACAAATGATGTTACTCTCTACTTCCCATCAGCAGGCGATGTCTGGCCACTTCCCGGGAAGCAAGGCTTCAGTACGCGTAGTGGTTGCTCCGGAAGACAAAAAATGCCTCCCCCCTTCCGTCTCCCTTCACTTAGCTTTTATATTTGAGCTGACGTCATATGGTATGGAATATCTGTTTGGTTAGTTTAGGTCAGCTGTCCTGGTTACGTCCCGTCCCAAGATCTTGCCCTGCCCCAGCCTGCCATTGAGGGGAGGGCAAAAATGTTGGAGAGACAGCCTTGATGCTGTGCCAGCACTGCTCAGCAGTAGGCAAAACACCGGTGTGCTATCAACACCTTTTCTAGCTACTGATGCAGAGCACAGTGCTATGAGGGCTGCTATGGGGAGTATTAACTCCATCTCAGCCAGACCCAATACAATCTCCACCCCTTATTCCATACCATTTGCGTCCTGGTCAGGTCCCACATAATTTAATACAGGTATCTTCTAACCATACTATTGTATTTAATTCTCATTACTGAAATCCTTTCTTACCAACACTTACAACTGAAACTACATACTTAAACCACTTTTATACCCAACATACAGATTTATACATTCTTATTAATTACTATCCCCTGTCCTTTAAGAGATAGATATCCATGGGCTTCTTCCACTCCTTCAGATGTTCACACATAGGTTATGACTTGGGCCCCATCCATCAAGATGAGTGGTCAGGACAGGAGAAGCAGTATGTTCGATCGTTGGGCACCAACGCCGGCTTGGTTTGGGTCACCGATGCACTTGTCTGGTTCCTTGCGAAGTTCACTCCTCTGCAGTTCAGGTCATTCCTGCTACATTACTTCCTGCAACATACAACTCACATCACAGATTATTTTTCCCCCAAGGTTAAATGTCCTTGAGGTACACACTGGGTCTCCCCATCCTTCCGCATTACCCACCAAGTACACCCAGGTCCCTGAGCAAAGACAATCCCACGAATGGGTTTGCCTTTTCCCGTGGGAGATGCAATCCACACTGCCTTCCCCAGCCACTTCCCCATGTGCACCACAGGGACCTTATCTCCTCCCACAGTATGTAGGGGTTTTGTTTGGGCAGGACCAGGACGGTTAGCAGATCCTCTAGTGTTAACTAGCCAAGTGGCTTCTGCTAAATTTGTATCCCAATGCTTCCATGTCCCATTGCCTAGCGCTCTCAACATAGTCTTCAGCAGTCCATTATATCTCTCAATTTTTCCAGATGCCTGCAGGTGATAGGGTATGTAGTATACCCACTCGATGCCATGTTTCTTTGCCCAGGAGCTTATGAGGTTATTTCGGAAATGAGTCCCATTGTCTGATTCAATTCTTTCTGGGGTACCGTGTCACCATAAAATTTGCCTTTCGAGGCCTAAGATGGTGTTTCGGGCAGTGGCATGGTTTACAGGATATGTTTCTAGCCAACCAGTAGTTGCTTCCACCATGGTGAGTACGTAGCGCTTGCCTTGGCGTGTTCGTGGCAGTGGTCCAATGTAGTCAGTTTGCCAGGCCTCGCCATATTGAAAGCCCAACCACCGCCCTCTGTTCCAGGGAGACTTTACTCTGGTGGCTCGTTTGATTGTAGCACGTTTCACATTCATGAGTGACCTGTGTGATGTCCTCCATGGACAGGTCCACCCCTCGATCACGAGCCCACCTATATGTTGCATCTGTCCCTAGATGTCCCGATGTCTCATGGGCCCATCGAGCTACAAATAGCTTACCCTTACGCTCCCAGTCCAGGTCCACCTGAGCTATTTCTATTTTGGCAGCCTTGTCTACCTGTTCATTATTTCGATGTTCTTCAGTGGCACGGCTTTTGGGCACGTGAGCATCTACGTGACGTACCTTTAGAGTCATGTGTTCTACACAGGCAGCAATGTCCTGCCACAATGCTGCTGCCCAGATGGGTTTACCCCTGCGTTGCCAATTGGTCTTCTTCCACTGCTGTAGCCACCCCCATAGGGCATTAGCCACCATCCAGGAGGCGGTATAGAGGTAGAGTACCGGCCACTTTTCTCGTTCAGCAATGTCTAGAGCTAGTTGGATGGCTTTCACTTCTGCAAACTGACTTGACTTGCCTTCTCCTTCAGTGGCCTCAACGACTTGTCGTGTGGGACTCCACACAGCAGCTTTCCACTTCCGATGGTTCCCTACCACACGACAGGATCCATCAGTAAACAAAGCATAACACCTTTCATCTGATAACTCATTATATGGTGGTGCCTCTTGGGCACGAGTCACCTCCTCAGGTGATGCTCCAAAATCTCTGCCTTCTGGCCATTCCATGATCTCTTCCAGAATTCCTGGGCTGTTAGATTTGCCCAGTCAAGCCCGTTGCGTGATCAATGCTATCCACTTACTCCATGTAGCGCTGGTTGCATGATGTGTAGAGGGGATGTTTCCTTTGAACATCCAGTGTAGCACGGGCAATCGTGGTGCCAAGAGGAGATATGTTTCTGTACCAACAACTTCTGAAGCGGCTCGAACCCCCTCATATGCTGCTAGTATCTCTTTTTCAGTCGGGGGGTAGTGAGCTTCTGATCCTCGGTACCCCTGACTCCAAAACCCTAATGGGTTGACCTCGGGTTTCTTCTGGTGTTTTCTGCCACAGGCTCCAGGTGAGACCATGTTCCCCAGCTGCAGTGTAGAGTACATTTTGTACATCTGGTCCTGTTCGGACGGGCCCAAGAGCTACTGCATGAGCTATTTCCTGTCTGATATGCTCAAAGGCTTGTTGTTGTTCAGGGCCCCATTCAAAATAGTTCTTTTTCCGCGTTACTCGATAGAGAGGGCTCACAAGCTGACTATAACCTGGAATATACATTCTCCAGAACCCCACAAGGCCTAGGAAAGCTTGTGTTTCTTTCTTGTTAGCTGGTGGAGACATAGTTGCTATCTTGTTAACCACATCCATAGGGACATGATAGCGACCATCCTGCCATTTTATTCCCAAGAACTGAATCTCCTATGCAGGTCCCTTGACCTTACTTTTCTTTATGGCGAAACCAGCTTTCAGAAGAATCTGAATTATTCTTTTTCCCTTCTCAAACACTTCTTCTGTCTCGCTGCCCCACGCGATGATGTCATCTATGTATTGTAAATGTTCAGGGGCATCGCCTTGTTCCAGTGCCATTTGGATTAATCCGTGACAAATGGTAGGGCTGTGCTTCCACCCCTGGGGCAGCTGATTCCAGGTGTATTGGACACCTCTCCATGTGAAAGCAAACTGTGGCCTGCACTCTGCTGCCAAAGGAATGGAGAAAAATGCATTGGCAATATCAGTTGTAGCATACCATGTGGCTGCCTTTGATGCCAGTTCATGTTGGAGCTCTAACATGTCTGGTACAGCAGCACTCAATGGCGGTGTCACTTCATTCAGGCCGTGATAATCTACTGTTAACATCCATCCTCCATCAGACTTCTGCACTGGCCATATAGGACTATTAAAAGGTGAATGAGTCTTGCTGATGACTCCTTGGCTTTCTAGGTGATGAATCAGCTCATGGATGGGAGCCAGGGAGTCTCGGTTTGTCCAATATTGCCGACAGTGCACTGTCCTGGTAGCGATTGGCACCTGCTGTTCTTCAACTTGCAGCAATCCCACAGTAAAGGGATCTTCTGAGAGGCCAGGCAGGGTAGATAGCTGTTTGATCTTCTCTGCATTTACAGTGGCTACACCAAAAGCCCACCGGTACCCCTTTGGGTCCTTGAAGTACCCTCTCTTGAGGTAGTCTATGCCAAGGATACAAGGGGCCTCTGGACCGGTCACAATGGGGTGCTTTTCCCACTTGTCCCCTGTCAAGCTCACTTCAGCCTCCAGTATAGTCAATTCTTGGCATCCCCCTGTCACTCCAGAGATCCAGATGGATTCTGTGCCCCTGTATCCTGATGGCATCAGTGTACACTGTGCACCAGTGTCTACCAAAGCCTTATACTTCTGTGGGTCTGATGTGCCAGGCCATCGAATCCACACAGTCCAGTATATCCGATCATCCATTTCCTTCTCCTGGCCGAAGGCAGGGACCCTCTATTGCTGTTCCTCATCAGAATATTCACTGTCCGATCCTTGCGGTACCAGACCAGAAGTCCCCTCACCAGAATCAAGGGAGGTGGTTTCAGTTCTTCTATGCCTGGAGGATCACTGAGTGCCTTCTTGGGCCTCTACAGGAACTACGCTGACAGCCTTCTTCTTGGGTGTCCCCTTCTTAACAGCTGTCTTCCCTCTCAGTTCACGTATGCAGGCTTCCAGCTTAAAGGTGGGTTCACCATCCCACTTCCTCATGTCCTCCCCTTGGTCACGCAGGAAGAACCAGAGTGTACCACGTGGCATACGCCTTGGGCTCCCTTTCCCTCTGACTGAGGCAGGAGACGACTGATTTCTTGGAGCATCCCTAACAGCCAAGGCACTGTCCTGTAGGGATGAGGAGACACAGAGGTTTTCCTCAAAGTTTTGGAGCCAAGACGACACTTTCTCCACAGTTGGTGTTTCCATATCTGGACAATACATTGCTGCCAAGCTGTTAGAATACGACGCTGGGGCACCTTGAATCACCTTTCGCCACATGGCCCGTGTGCACAGGACATCCTCTGGGTCTTTGGAAACTTCCTCGTCATCTAGATCACTGTAGATGACTTCCACCACTGCTAACTCTCTCAGGTACTGGATGCCTTCATCTGCAGTAGTCCACTTTTCTGATGAATTTACAAGATCTTCCTTGAATGGATATCTTGCCCTCACACTTGAGAGGAGCCAGCTCCAGAGACTGGAAATTGCTGCCTCTTTTCCAATTCCTCTTTCAATTCCCCAGTTTCTAGCGAGGGATCCCAGCTGTTGTGCTTCCTTGCCTTCCAGTTGCTGGCTATCAGCCCCATTATCCCAGCATCGGAGCAGCCAGGCAGCAATCCGCTCACCTGGCTGGCGGCTGTAATCTTTCCGCAAGTCCCGAAGTTCTGAGGACTTCAGGGACTGGGTAGTTTTTCTGCTTCTTGTTTAAGTTCCCTCACTCCTTCCTCCAATTTCTTTATTGAAGGACCAGCTTCTAAATCAAGCCTTTCCTCTTCTTCTTCTCTCACTAATCGATGGTATGGACCCGTTGATCTCCTTGTCCACTGTTTCCGTTTCACTACTGGGGCAATTACTGTAGTTGTTGTTGTTTGGGTCCCTATCTCGAGCATCGTGTCCTTAGATGCAGTCTGGGTCCCTGCCTCAACCATGGTCCTCTGAGAGTGTCGAACTGTGGCTCGGTAGGCATAGGCCAGGCCCCAGTACAGGGCGAGAAGCTGCTGGTTTTCACTGGGATAGGCAAGGCACCCTTCTATCAGGTGACGTGTCAGTTTGCCAGGGTTACTTGCCTGTTCAGATGTAAAATCCCAGATTATGGGAGGTGATAACCATCCTAGGAATCTGCCCAAATCCTTCCATATACCCTGCCACCCAGGGACTGGTCGCTTGAGGGCACATTTCAATATTGCCTCACCTAAAACTTGCCTCTTCTTATACCAGGACGAGACCAGGTTCCACAATACCCATAATATGCCACCAGTATTAATTATTATTATTAAACAGCTCACATAAGGGTGAACAAGGACCTCGGGAGCCTGCATAATAAAACCATTCACATCATGCCTGGTAGGGAGAGGGAGATGTGTTCCCTCATCTCCTCCACAAGATAGCTCCCACAACACAGCAAAGCCATCACTGCCAGGACAAAGCACATAGACACTATTTGTATTAGCACGTTCCCGCGTTCCTTCATTCTCCCCACAAGATAGCTCCCACAGCACAACAAAGCCATCAGTGCCAGGACAAAGCACACAGCCATTATTTGCATTAACATGTTCCCAAACTCAGCAAGCTAGAGATAAGCAAGCAGCTAACAAGCTCTGTGACCTGCACAGGAGCTTGCCACTTAATAACTAGCTATAGAACGCTTAATGCAAAACTGCCGTTGTCGTGCCCCACGTTGGGCGCCAAAAAGGACTGTGGTAGGTTGACCCTGGTTGGATGCCAGGTGCCCACCAAAGCCGCTCTATCACTCCCCCTCCTCAGCTGGATGGGGGAGAGAAAATATAACAAAAGGCTCGTGGGTCAAGAAAAGGACAGTTTAATAAAATGATAGCAAAGGTCACGCGCGAAAGCAAAGAAAAAACAAATGATGTTACTCTCTACTTCCCATCAGCAGGCGATGTCTGGCCACTTCCCGGGAAGCAAGGCTTCAGTACGCATAGTGGTTGCTCTGGAAGACAAAAAATGCCCCCCCCCCCCCCCTTCCGTCTCCCTTCACTTGGCTTTTATATCTGAGCTGACGTCATATGGTATGGAATATCTGTTTGGTTAGTTTAGGTCAGCTGTCCTGGTTACGTCCCCTCCCAAGATCTTGCCCTGCCCCAGCCTGCCATTGAGGGGAGGGCAAAAATGTTGGAGAGACAGCCTTGATGCTGTGCCAGCACTGCTCAGCAGTAGGCAAAACACTGGTGTGCTATCAACACCTTTTCTAGCTACTGATGCAGAGCACAGTGCTATGAGGGCTGCTATGGGGAGTATTAACTCCATCTCAGCCAGACCCAATACATCATCACAACTTTGATCAAGTTGAGTTATGCTCCTTTTGCTTCTGGGTAATGATCGTGATATTTTAAGCCAATTCCAATGTGTTACTGTAAGTAAGGCTAATTTACCGATATAGCAAGGTCCTCCAAAAGGATTCTTTGGGATTCCGCCCCATGCTCTGTCTCCACAAATTAAAAATATTCTGGGCAGTAGAGCCGTAGCTGAACCTTTTACTTTCAATATTTCATTGGTATCACTCATACTCCATCCATAGGCTCCAAGTGTTTTAGTTTTATTAAATTTGCCACAATGATGATTAATATCGAAACTCGTACTGTAAGGAGAAACAATTGTACCACTAGCTCAATTTATAAATGGGTTGTCATCCCAACCAATTCGACTACTTTTCCCTAACCAACGTGCTATTTGCATTGCCTGTGCAGCGAATTTATTAAAGTTACCAAAAGTAATGCAAGTACGAGTTATATTTGTTCGACTGTTATTATCATATGTACCATTGCCAATTGCTTCAGAACCTAAAAGATCTAACTGCTGTGGATCCCAGGGTAGAGTATGATTTAATTGCATAATTAAACAAGCTGATTGATTTGCTACATCTATTCCATTACAACTTTTGCTATTATCTATCCATCCTAGAAAAATCAGAAGAATCTAAATAAGGGTAACCTATCAAGCATGTTTTAAAGGTTTCTGTTGCAGTCACCAAGCTTATGCAAAAATCAGTCTGTCCCATCTTGTTCGCCCATGCTATCCAGATGTTTGTCTGACCCGGAACTGGAACTGCTTTCAGTGGAACAAGAAGGGCGAATAGTAGCGGGAGTAAGCGCAGCTTTGGTCCATCTAGACGGCACCCATTGAGGTCCTGTAGAAGTAATAACACACATATAACCTTTCCCTATGTATTGTACTTCCACAGGTCCCTTCCATTCGCCCGTCGCTAAGTCTCTATAATACACTTCATTGGTTGCTTTTGTTCTAAAGTAGCAACTCCTGAATGAACTTTGGCTGGTGGTTCATCATTCTCCCCAAATATGCATAGATAATTCATAACAAATAATGTTTTAGCCAACTTTTCCTGAACATCACACACATCTTTAAATTTCTGCAAATATTTTTTCAGTGTCTGATTAACCCGTTCTACAATAGCTTGTCCTGTGGGAGAGTGTGGAATGCCTGTAATATGTGTTACCCCCAATTGTTGACAGAATTTTCTGATCTTTTCACTAGTATACGCTGGTCCGTTATCCGTTTTTAATTTCTGAGGTACTCCCATAACAGCAAAACAACTTGTCAAATGTCGGACAACGTGCAGCGCCTTTTCTCCAGCTTGTGCCGTCGCCCAGATAAATCGACTGAATGTATCTACAGTCACATGTACATATTTCAAACGACCAAACTCAGATACGTGGGTAACATCCATTTGCCAAAGTTCGTTTGGGCCCAGTCCACGTGGGTTGACTCCTGTCCCTAAGCCTGGCCCATGATGGCTACACTCAGGGCACGCTCTCACGATTCCTCGGGCTTCTTCGATTGTAATGTTAAATTGCTTATGTAAACCTCTTGCATTTTGATGAAATACGTTGTGGGTTTCTTTGGCTTTTACAAAGTAATTCATAGGTACAGCTATGGTAACTAATCGATCAGCTTTATCATTTCCTTCTCCCAGTCCTTCCTTCCACATGTGAGTTCTAATGTGAATAACTGCATAGCTTTTCTGTCTCTGTTGTAATGCCGATTGTAATTGATGAAACAATTCAAATAGGCGAGAATTCCTGATGTCTTTGATTCTAGCATCTTCAATCCTTTCCAAGACTCCAGCAACATATAATGAGTCTGTTACAAAATTCAGTTCTTTATCATGCCATTGTAGAGCTGCCCACACTACTGCTGCTAATTCCAGTGTTTGCAGTGAGTCTCCTGGCACTGCTGCAAGGATATGATGATACCATTGACTGTTTTGTAGCCATGTGGTTGCTGCTGTGCGTGACCTTTTTCCTGCATTGGTAAATACAGTAATTGCATCTGACAATGGTGTTTCACTTCGTTTTGATGGCATTATCCATGTATTTTGACTGACCCACTGCAGGACTGGTGCTTTAATGGAATCAATAATTATGTCATTTGCTGTTGATAATAAGCTCATTTGTAAGTCCTCTGACTGTTGCAAGCATCACTCTAGATTTTCTCTTTTAATAGGTACTCTGATAATTCCTGGCTCCGATCCAGTAATTTGTAATGTTCTTGTCCTTCCTTTCCTAATTAGTTCTGCTAAAGTCTCTAATTTCCTCTCAATCGTTTCTTGTGGTTGCAATCGTGTAAATAGCCATTCCAATACTCGGACCCTCTCCCCCTTTTTCTTTTTGCACTGGGTCAGTGCACCAATTAGTTGAGAAGGTCCATGTATAATTGTTAAGTCGACAGGAATACGCGGATCTCGACGATCGACCCATCTTTGCGTAATTTGTTCCACAATTGCTTTGATGACTTCCTGTTGCCTGGAAGAAGGGTGTACAGGTTTCGCTGGATCTGTTCCTTGTAATAATGGCCTAAGTTCTTCTAATTGTTCATTAGGTATACCAACTATTGGTCGTAACCATTGTAGGTCTCCCATTAATTTCTGTACATCATTTAATGTCCGTAGTTCAGTGTGCAGGGTTAACTTTTGAGGGCAAATTTGAGATTCTGAAATATTCCAGCTGAGGTATTTCCATGGTGAAATCCTCTGTATTTCCTCTGGAGCAATGACTAAACCTTCCTTTCTTAAAGTTTGCAATAAGAATTGTTCTTGTTGTTCTGTAAAACAGTCCTTTTGAGCTATCAAGATGTCATCCATATAATGATAAATAAACGCTGTCGGCCAGGCCTCTCGGACTGGACGTAATGCATCGTCTACAAATAATTGACAGAGAGTTGGGCTGTTCTTCATATCTTGTGGTAACACCGTCCATTCGTACCGTTGTGCAGGTGCCTCTCTATTAATTGAAGGTAGAGTGAATGCAAATTGTTGGGTATCTCGCTGATGTAAATGTATGGTGAAGAAACAGTCTTTAAGATCAACTATCAACAGAGTCCAGTGATCTGGTAACATGGCAGGATTGGGTAGTCCAGGTTGTAAAGCCCCCATTGGTTGCATTTGAGAATTTACTGCTCTTAAATCATGCAGTAATCTCCAATTTCCTGATTTCTTTCTTATTACAAAGACTGGAGTATTCCATGGACTTGTTGATAACTGTAAATGTCCTTGTTGAAACTGTTCTCGAACAAGGTTATGAGCTGCCTGTAGACTTTCCTTTTTCAACGGCCACTGCTCGACCCAGACTGGATCATCTGTCAGCCACTGCAATTGGATCGGGAAAGTCCACTCTGCAGTGACTGCCATTAAAAATGCTTGTCCGTAGTAAGAATCACTCCTATCTGATCTAAAACATCTCTTCCAACAAGAGCTTGTACTCCTTGCGGAAGCAACATCACAATCACAAAGGCAGTTGTTGTTTTTCCATCTATGATGATAGTAACTCTGTCTCTGCTACGTTGCACTGATGTAAATCCACCAACACCTTCAACCCCTGTAGTCATAGGGACCAAGGGCCAGTTCCCTGGCCAACGATCCTGTGACACGATGGTAAGGTCGGCTCCTGTATCAAATAGTGCTTCAATGTGAACAGAGTGTCCGTAATTCACCATTGTAATCCTCATTACCGGTCGCTTGTTCATTGCCATGGTCAACATGGTTAGTCCTCCAGTAGATCCGAATCCATCACTTTGTCTTGCCTTCTCAGAACATGGATGTAGGTCTTTAGTCAATTGTGGCATAGGGACCAACTGTGCAACCCGACTGCTGGCTGGTACATGGATTGGTGGAAAATTTGTTTGTAATACAATTGATATCACGCCAGTGTAGTCAGCATCAATGACTCCTGGTAAAACAAACAGTCCTTGTATTCCGCTCGATGATCGTCCAAATAATAGTGCTCCATAGGTCTGTCCATTAATAATTATAGGTCCATGAATGTTTGTAGGAACCTTTTGTGGTCGTGAGTCCAGTAATGTAACACCTATTGCTGTTGCCAAGTCCAGCCCGAGGCTCCCTCTTGTGGCTGGTTGCAGGGATTCTGTAGGAATGGGTTTGTATTGCGTTCCACCGGTAGATGGCTCTGTCCTCCCGTCGATGGAGTTTGAAGAGCCGGAGCAGCTATTGTTGTCTTCGCGCGGCAGCCCGACGCGCTCGATTGTCCGTTTCCCGTCCGCTTGCAAGCATTGGTACTATGGTTATTCATTTGACAGTTCTCGCACCAGACTTGAGAAACTCTACAATGCCTTCTCATGTGACCTTCTTGCCCGCAGCGGAAACATTTATTTCTTGGTCGCATCGGTGATCGGGGTCGCGTCTCGGGCTGGTGCAATGGAGCTAAGGCTGCAAATGCTTGCTGCTGTGCCTGGATCAGATCTTTCCCTAATTCCTGCACTGCTTCCACTAACATCGCTTGTCGACCAACTGGGACTCTACTTAATCTATCTAACATCATTTCTATGGTTGCATCCCCCGGTAAAGACAAAATTATTGTTTTAGTTTCATGATTAGTATTTTCATCAATACACTGTCTTAATAAAGCTCCCTTCATCCATTCGGGAACATCAGACTGATCGATTGCAGGTGTCACTCTATCTACAAATTTCCCAAAAGGTTCATCTCTGTTCTGTTTCATTGACATATACGAAGGTGACACTGGTTGTGTTTTCACACTTCCTATTGCTATTCTCGCCATTCGCATAGATTCCAAGCACACATCTGGACCTTGTTGGATTTGAGCATCAATGCTGGTGAACCTGCCTGATCCCATCAGTTGCTCAACAGTAATCCCATAAAGTGGGTCTCCCTGTTGACGCGGCTGATGTGTTGAAATTTCGCAATGCCACTGCCAATGAGCCTGCCATAATAACTGCTGTGATTGTGTCATTATCATTCGGACAATTCCCTTAATGTCCTCTGGACACAAGATTATACTTCCCCATATATAATTTAACTTTTGTTTAGTAGGCTCGGCTTGTAATCCTGCTTCATTGACTGTAGTTCGTAATTGTGATAGTAATTTCCAACCTAGTGGCTGATGTAATCCTTCTAAATTTCCATCATCTCCCACACCGTAAATAACTGGGCAAGCAAGAACTTCCGAAATGTTACTAGCCAATTCATATTGTTTATCTTCTACTGCACCTTTTAATATGTTCCGCCAATTTACAGGTGTTATTTTCAATTGATTTTTTAATGATTCATTATTCAACACTTCCTCCTTCATTTCAATTTTCGGGACTTCTAGTCCCGATTCTTTAGGACGTGGTGGTGCAGTAGATTTTACTTCTGATTCATTAGATCAGTTTATAACATTACTGCGTGGTGGTACGGGAGGTGGCTGACTGGCAGCTTTAGGATGTACTGTAACTGGTGGGCCAGTGGACGGAGTAGGAACGTACTCCTTACCATAAGTAAGTAAGCCTGCTGATTCCTCAGTACCCCCCAGCCACTCTGTAGCCACTGCTGCGAGATTCTTTTCTATCTTATATCATTTAATGCTGTTAGTAATCTCCCGCCAAGGTTTCATCAAATTTTTAGCTGATTTATCTTCATCAATTACCAAATCCCATAATACATCTCCTAACTTATGCCATTCACTCTCCTCAAATAATAAATCGGGATTCCTAAAACACCCCTTAACACGACCCAACGCAACTAATCCCGAAACTTGCTTAATGCAATTTACTCCCCGCTTTTCTAAAAAGCGTTGTAATAATTCTAGGGCTACCTCTTGATCCATTGCCGGCCGGCTTCTTGATGCTCCTTGATTAAGGCACCTCAATTAAAAAGTCTTTGCAGCCTTTTTCCAGTAGCCCTCACTGACGGCGAACCCCTTTTGGACGGTCCAGGCATGAGAGTTAACACACCAACCAAGACGATCAGCGTTCGGTTAATCTTTTGCCCCCCGGTCGCTGCTACCGGTGCTTCTCAGTGTCCGCTGCTCCTATTCCTCTTTCTTCGGTCCCTGTTTGGGTGCCATTTGCGAGCGGCGGAGGAATGCACGTAAGTCGACTCAATATGAGTGATAGAAGTGATTCAACTTTATTTGCACGGATAGCTCATATTTATAGCTTGCGATAATTATGCCTACTAGTCCTAATATGATTGGTACATTGCTAATGTTTATTCATTACTAAAACACACCCACTTGTGATTTGCAGCTATGCGTGTTCCGTAACCTTCTCATGGGAACTTCTTCAAAAGTTGCTTATGAAACTATGCCAAGGTCACACTGTCTTTATTTTTCTCCTGGTAACAGCAAGACGAGCTGCTGTTTTTCTCCTGATATCAGCAAGGCCAGCTATTTTCAGCCAAGACCTAATCTTGCTGCCCAGGCTGACATTCCTTCACACATAACTCTGCTCGCACAACTTTTCTATACACTCATGTCCTTTTTCATCAAGCCAATTCCCAACAAGGAGCATCATGCTGCATTTATTGCTAAGCGTCTGCTTTCCTTTCATTCAAACTAGAAAGGAAACAAAGATTGGACCTGCAAAATAATTTGTTTCCCAGAGTGAGCATTCAAGCACTGGGCAGCAGTTTGCAGGATCAGAACTTCAGCCTGCTCTGGGTGATAAACCCTCAGGAGAGGAAAGAGAATCCCCACTTTTTGAAATGCAGCTCTACGTACCTTAATAGTTCTTCTTGTTAGATTGTGTTGGCGGTCAGACTCTAAGCACGTGACTAAACTGTTAAAAAAATCAAGATATTTAAGGATTATTTGCTGTATTCAATGCTCTTACAAGCAGTGCACTCTATTGCCCTGTGGATAGTATAACGTCATGACTGGCAATTTTCCGTTTTTAGTGCAAGGATGCATGTATGAAGGCAAATCGAGGGTACAGTTGGTGCCCCAGAGCAAACCAACCTGCGAAAACCCAGGCATCCACTGTTACAAACAGGAAGAAGCTATGGGCCTTTGCTTCGGACTCTGCAAAGGCTTTACCAAGCCCAAGGAAAGTGACAAGAAGCGATGAAATGCCACGGCGTAACTTTGGGGTGGCAGGTGAGATTTCCATCCATTTTCATCAAACGTAGCAGCCTCGTTTTGTTTGCAGATGTGGTGTTGAAATCAAACTGCAAGACCGGTTTCCTTTACTGCACCTGGTGCTGTAGTGCAAATACCTTCCATGTCCCAAATTGAGTTGCCAAGACTCTAGTTAAACCTTGCATAACAGCCTCAAATCTTCCTAAGTGTGTTATAGACGCTCGTGACAAATTGGAGGAGCCAATTTGTTGTGAATAAAAAAGGTCGAATTTATTAGCAAGCAATAAAAGAGCAAAAACAGTGCTGGGCAGCCGGGGAGGCAGTGCTCCGCCACAAGCTCGCAACTTTAGGTTATAGTTAATTCCTTATATACATTCCATGTATCTCTTTCTTGCAAGTCTCCGCCTTGTCCTGCTTCTTCTTTCTTCATTCGTGCTGGTCTGTCACTAAGCAGATTCGGTCTATCTTCTCAAGGACGAGTGTCTTTTGATGTAGAATGTCCTTTGATGTAGAAAAGTACAGTCTTGGCAGAGTCCATGCCCTTATCTGGTAGATTATAGCTGTTGTACATTTCTCTCCTTAGCTAGTAAGTTATAGCCATTGCCCTCTTCCCGTGACCTTTACGCACCAATTAAGCAAGCTTTGTTATTTACACAAGGCATCTGCTAACTCTCAATATGTCTCTTCTCCCTCCCCGATTTCATGAACAAAGTTAACCCGTTCATTACAAATATGATGATTAAAGTCTCCAGTTTATTGAGCCTAGCTGATCGTTCTTATACAATTCTATAAGTTCCTTAGAAGCTTTGATTGGCTGCTGCATGCAAGCATTTGGTGTCCACGTGCACAAGCATAAAATGTGATTGGTTATATCGACACTGTACACGTGTATAAACATAAGATACAGTTAGTTATACTCACTCTGTACACGCGCATAAACATAGGACATAATTGGCTATATTAACTAGAGCATGCGAAACTTGTCTCAGTCTAATTGGTCAAGATAAACTGCCGAATTGAGGTTGTTTGTGCCAAGTTCCCTTTATCGTGGAATGCGCACCTGTGTTTTTCTAATTGGGATCTTTCTTTTTCTGTCTTCTTGTTTATTCTGTTCAAGGCCTTCTAAAGGCGTCTGGAATGCTCTTGCAACCATGAGCTACTTTCAGGCCCAGTAACTAAGTAAGTTCCATATAATTGAACCCTACATAAGCCATACCCCATTTAAGGTCCAGATCTGATTGCTGTTTAGTTCAGGCTCATCTGCTGTTAGAGATTTTCATAGTCAAAGAGGGGAATGCTGATTGTGTGCATTCTTCTTCTCTTTCATAGAGTGTTGTACTATGTTTAGTAATTTGCTGTTGACAGAAATAATTTATGGTTGTCTACGAAGTTGGAGGTACGGCAGGACAGGGACTCGGCAGCTGGGGTTTAGAGACCGCACGGCACCGGGGGCTCCCCTCTCCCGCCCGGGCAGGGAGCCGGCAGGGACGCCGCAGGGTCCTAAAGTCTCCCGCCTTCCATCCCCGGGGCGGCAACCGTGGTGGCGCAAGGGGGGAGCAGGGGCAGCCAGGCTCGGCGCGAACTGCGTGGCAAGGGGCTGGGGGGGGAGGCTGTGGAGGCTCGGTGTGTGTGTGTGTGTGTGTGTGCGTGCAGTGGCGGGCCCGGGGGTGGGGTGTGATGTGTCGGCCCGGGGGCCTGCTTCGGAGGAAGGGTGCGTGCGTGCGTGCGCGTTTTGAGCGCACAACTGTGATCGGGTCAGTTGGTGGAGGGTTTGGGCTGGGGGGCCTGTTGCGGGGGGGTGCGCATGTGTGTAGACACGTGCGAGTGGGGACGTTTGGGGCGGGGACCTGTCTGGGGGGGCATTGAATGTGTGCGCGTGCACGCGTGAGCGCACGGGTGTGAGTGACGCGGCGGGCAGGTGGTTCCGGCCGGATGGTGGGGGGGGCCTGTTCAGCGGTGAGCGCGCGCGCGA